>NC_065513.1:20052648-20211930 GCF_006386435.1 Epinephelus moara
ACTGACTACTTTTTCTCATTGCAATGACCAGCCAATGGGATTTTTTGTATGGGATGATGCAATAGCTTCCACTAGAGTGGACTATATGCAGCAGTGCCCAAAATTGCTGGTATATGTAGAGAAAAAGCACTTTTAAACAGCCGTACACTGTAGTGACCTCCATGCATGAAAGGGTTAAGCTCCAAAATTATATTAAATGGTACACTGGCTTTTTTTCACAGCTGTCGCTCATGTTCAGATGTGTTGTATATAGTATTTGCCAAATTAATGTTTAGTGGTATCTTTAATTTTATATTTTAAGGTGATTCTTCTGGGATATTAGATCTAAACAGGACAATAAACATGTGGTACCCCATCACAATATTATTATAATGTTACATTCAATCACCTTGCAGTTAAAAATGAGATCAGAGATTTTATCCACAGGACCGAAGCTTAAAGCTGCAGTTGGTAACTTGTATGAAAATAAGTAAGTATATGAGACAGATAGTCTGTGACAACATCATGTCCCTCTTCCTCTTCCCACTGCCTCTAATGGTGTTTACTAGAATCAATCACAGCGTACCAAAAATAGCCAATCAGAGCTGAGGAGTCCCTCATGCAGCTGTCAATGATGTCAGTCACAGCTCGTGAACTGCAGTCAAACTAAGCAGCAGTGATTAAACTGAAATCAAGATTATTTTACTGCAGTGCCTAAAATGTTTTCAGAAACATATTTCGGTGTACTGTTTAGCTTTAAAATGAGAAAGTTTGCTCAAGCTAGTGGGTGGTGCTAAGTAATGTGTGGTCGTGTCACAAACGTTTTCATTTTACAGCTAAATTGTGCACTAAAATACGTTTCTGAAAACATTTGAGGCAGAATCCTATGCCTAGTTTGACCGGTTGATCCAAGTAGTGGGTAAATGTATCATTGGCCTGTTAACTCAGTTGGTTAGAGCGTGGTGCTAATAACGCCAAGGTCGCGGGTTCGATCCCCGTATGGGCCAGGGAAGGTTTTGGGGCTCAGTCCATAGAAATGTGGCTTGAGAACCAGAGGGTTGCTGGTTCAAGTCTGGTCCAAAATATAGAGTGCAGAGTGGTAGCTGGAGAGGTGCCAGTTTACCTCCTGGGCACTGCTGAGGCACCCTTGAGCAACATTCCCACCCCCCCAACCACCTTGAGCGCTTGTCTCACGGCAGTTCCCTCACTACAACATCTCTCCATCTACTGCATGTATAGGTCCTGTTTGTGCATGTGTGTGTATGTGTATATATATATATATATATATATGTATATGACAACCAAGTGAAAACACTGAATTCCCCCCTTGGGGATTATTAAAGTTTATAAACTTAAAAATCAAAATTAAATTAATCAAAATAACCATGCCAGTGGGAAGCTGCATTGCACTGAGTAGGCAGAGTCTGCACCACATTAGACAGGTACTGTAGCCAGCAGATCAGGCAGATCCACCACTAAATTTGAGCAGCAAAGGTGGCGTATACGTCACCACAACCGCATGGCTCATACAAACAAATGAGACAAGGGAGATTGATGAGACAGAACTGATAAATGTCATTCAGGCTAAAATCAAACACATGTCAGGTGCAGGCAATTATTTGTCAATTTGGAAGGTTACCATGGTTTTTGCTCTGTGGCTGTCGTTATTTGTTTTATCAGCTGACAATTATGTGGTTGCTGTGGCTGGCAGACACACTACACTCCATTAAAACAGCTTTCCCGGCCCTCGCCATTGCATGTTAAGTGTGTTAGCAGCACACTGAAATGGAGCAGGCCCACTGACATGATCGACAGCTGCGTTTTCGTTCACCTGTGTTAACATTAGAAGCGCTACAAAGCAATAGAACAGGCAATGAGATTATCTGTCTCATTTAGTGCATAGTGACAGTTTCAGCAACCATGACAAATAGATATTTTTTATAAAAGTGACCAACTACAGCTTTAAACCCGCACACATATTGACCATAAGCACTAATACCATCTAGTAGAGCTGATCCAATCCCCCTGGTCCACCTGATATTTTTACATTGGGTGTCATTCTGTTTCCTCAAGGTAATGTATTTTATTCACCGCCACCAGGAGCTCTGATGTCATGTAGTTCATTATCAGTGCTTGTGATCCACAGGCCTTAAAAGAGGTTATAAAACTAAGGATGACTCCTGCATATCTGCACCTTTTGAGTAAGTTTTCTCTGCAGCCTCCTCTTGCAGCTCTTGTGCTGATTTGGTTTTAGGTCTGTGGTTTGACACCTTATTACACCTAGTTTTATGACTTCTGCATAGTGCCAGTACTGCTAGGAGCTAGATAACTCACAAGATGTGTACGTGAGTGTGAGTGTGTGTGCGCGCGTGGCCCTGTTTAGTGTTGCCACCAGCAGCAGGGGGACCAGGAGGGTACTGTTTCAGCACATGGCCTATATTTAACTTAGTGAGGGGGATTTTGATCTTAAAGTCACACCAGCTCATTCAGCAGCTAGCCGCTGGTACAGATCTCCGGAATGATGATTTCCTCAAATATATAACAGTCTTTTTATGATAAGTTCAAAAAAATCTAACTACTTCTTGGGTTATGTACACTAACACCAAACTCTAGGACGAAGTGAGACCTACCTTCTCTCACTGCTCCCCTCTCTATCTCCACTCCCCTCTTTTCATTCCCCTCTCAGTCTATTTCTGTCCCTGGCTGAGTCAGATGGACTGCTCCCAACTTAGAATGACACAAACAGGCAGACCAACTCTTTTCCGTAATCAGAGTGGCTGAAAACATCAAGAGGACTCTAAAATACACAGAAATTCAACATCGGGGTCCGCAAAGGGAAGAGCAGGGGGATATTACCAAGATGGAGGAGTGTGAGAGTTTGGAGTCGGAGATGACGGAGCTTCAGGAGTTTGAGGGCGAGGCTTCAGAGGCCATCAGCCAGGACGACGAGGACGAGGTGGAGGAACTGCAGAACAGGTGCTTACAAGCTGAATAACCTCTGTGTAAAGCAGTGTCTTTTCTGCTGGGAGATGTTATGAAATATATTGAATGGGATCTGTGAGAAGCTACCTTTTGCTTTTAAGAGAGAAAAGAGAAATTATGTCTTATCTCTTTCTGCAGAGCGTCACCGGACAGAGTATCCAAGTGACACAAAGCAGCACTCCATTCATTTCATATATTAAGGGATCATCTGTTCTTCAGCTCATACGAAGAATCAGCAGAGTGCCACTGCAGGCAACTCTATTCTAATATTTGATATTATTCACCATCCCATATTTTGCATCTCATTTATCATGTTTCAAAGTGGCTGCTCTAGTTTTCCTTGCCATGTCATAAATAGTAGAAGACACTGATATGTTGGATGAATCTGGGAAGGCCAGGCATCTCTTCTCTAATATCACATGAATGACGCTTTGGGACATCACCTTGCTGTAACCCTGCAGGGGCTGAGCTGTATTGATAGCAGGAGGGACAGCTCAGAGCGTACTTGATCAGTATTTTTTCAGCTCATTGCTGACATTGACAGCCTGGCACCAGACACCGGCTCTAATACTGGAGATCTGCGCTTCTCAAGTGCTCATCTTGAGAGTAGATTAGCGGGTGCTGTCGTGTTTTCAGTTTAGATTTGCTAAATTGTCCTCAGTTGCAAAACGTGAATTGCTGGTGGTGGTTTCCACATTGGCACATCTTGCTCAGCTATGTTTTAATGTGATTCATTGGTTTGTTCTCTACTTGCATTTCCATGAGCTGTGCCAAAAAGGATCTCCTCTTGCAGACTGTTTAGTCATGCCCTGCTCTTCTTCCTCTAAATCTGTCCATTTCTCTCTCTCACAGTCTGCGAGAGGTAGTCCAGGATCAGTCTGTGAAGCCCAAACTCCAGTGCCTAATGGTGGATCCGTCGTTCTCTATGGTAACAGTTCAGAGTGAGGACAGTGGTATTGTTTGGGAGACGGCCTCAAGCCGCTGCTCTACCCCCTGGGCCTCTGAGACCAGCTCCATCTCTGAAGCCTACAGCATGGAGGGCCCTGGAGCCGCAGGAAAGATCACCATCGTCTTTGACGAGGAGAAAATAGTCCGCAGGAGGACAAGGTCTGGAGGAAGGAGCAGCAGGCTGGGAGATAGGCTGAGCCGACCTGGTAGTTCGAGATCGGCTTCAGCCCTGGGAGTGGAGAGACCGGAGATGGCAGAGGTCTCTCTTCCCAATGTCAAACAGGAGAAAACTGAAACAGTGCCAGACTTGGAGGAAATTAAAAACAAAGATCAACAGCTGTTTAGTTTGATTTCAGAGGGTTATGAGATTCTCAACATCAGAGTCCCCTCCAAACTTCCCACTGTGGATGAGGAGGAGAGCACAGAGCTGCAGGACAATTTGTCTTATTTGGACCAGACTCCAAAGATCAGGTCCCGAAACCACCATGACTGGACACTGGGACAGAATCATGTCCTGCCAGAGGAGGGAGAAATACTGGATCACCAAGAGGTATTTATTGATTCATCTGATTGTTTTGAGTGGTCTTAATAATGAAGTACTAAATTGAATCACTTAGTACACTAGTTTTGGTTACATTTGCCTTTTTTTTTTTTTTGCATGAAATTAATATTTGTATTTTGTTGTCTTGTTGTCATCTTTCCTCAGCCTTCAAAGCAAGACTCCTCTCAGCCAGCGGACACAGAGCTCACACAAACACCCGCTCAGAAAGAGAGCACTGGTGATATAGACTACTTCGAGAAGTTTACCCTGGTTGATGTGGCGGCTCCTGGGGAACAAGTTCCAGAGTTGCAGAAGGAGGCAGAAAAACCTGCAGCAGAGTCCCAAGCAGAGGAGCAAAAGCCAGCAAAGGAGACAACCACAGTCAGCCCTTCTGCATCAGAGGACTCCTTTGTCTTTGTTACAGATGTGGAGATAGTCGGGGAGCACCTGGATGAGGTCTTCTATGGAGAGGGAGCTCCTGCTGATGCGCTGCAGCACAGAGAAGACGATGAGGGTAGGGTGAGAATGAGACGAGAGAGCCAGAGATCTGTGAAGGAGAACGGTTCTGTGTTGTTTGGGAGTGAACAGACCGTCCTCACACCCATCTTTATCTCCCCTGGGCCCCCTAAGATTATCGACCCCATCCTGCTGGAGGAGCCCACTGCTATGTCCTTCATGTACTCAGACCTTTACGAGGATGCTGTGGGCGAGAGGAGGAAGAGCATTGGAGAGCAGTCTGAGACAGAGAGCGTGGCATCTGAGAGGGCTTATAAGAGACGACTGTCAGATTCAGAGGAGGCAGACGGGTACCTGGAGAAGTTTACTTTGAAGGATGATACTCCCATTGTTGAGGTTCCACCAGCGGAGGATGAGAGTGTGGGGAGGATGATGTGGTCACAGAGTAAGTTTGAAATGACAGGATGTCTGACAAGAGCAGTCAAAGAGGAGGACAAGGACAAGACAGAGGAACCAAAGACACAGGAGGTCAGTGTTGGAGATGGGAGCAAAGTTTTACAATCAGCAACATCTGAAGAGAAAAGAGAATTAGTTACTGAAACAGTAACGGCAAAGGAGGAAACACAACTCTCTCTGGTGACTGAAGAGCAGGCTGTCAGAGAAGCCTCGGAACAATCACTTCAGGAGTCTAAACCGAGAGAGGATCAGATGGTGGATCAGGAGGTGAAACTTGAGGTAAAGATGGAGCCTCCTGAGAGCAGCACTGATAAACCACTTCCTGAAACTCCGCAGGTGGACTGTAAAGTGGAGAAAACAGAGGAGAGTGAGGAGCATCAGAAAGAAGTGCCTGCAGAAACAACCAGCATTACTGAATCTGATCCGCCATGTCAGGCACAAACAGAGGTGGAAAAAACAGCGCAGGTGGTTGTCAAAGCTGCAGAGGAGACAGCTGTGATCACACCTGTAAGCAGTGAGGAGCCTCACATCACCACTGACAAGAGTTTGTCTGGGGTTGCAGCCGATGACACTAAGATGGCAGCTGCTGATGAGAAAGTCATAACTGAGGCTCCAGCTGAAGTAAAAGAATCTCAGACTGAAGAACAAGAAATGCCCCCCTCTGCTGAAACAGAGACATCTGCTGAAACATCTCTGCATAAGGAAAAAGAAGCAGTAGAAGTAGTTCCTGAGGACGTACCACCTGTTGAGGTCGTCACTGACTGTGATTCTGCAGTGCACGCGGTGGTGGAGGTGACTGAAAAAGCAGTGGATGAAAAAGAGATCAAAACTCAAGTTCAGATTGATCTTCAGGAGGTTACAAGTGCTGAGACAACAGATGTTCAAACAGCCAAAGGAAAGAAAAAACATGAAGCTCTAACAGAGGAAACTGCACCTGAGAGCCAGTTGCCTGAGATTATTACTGATCAGGAGTCAGAGGTTAAAGCAGAGATTTCAGGTGAAGTAACCGAACCTGCGATGCCAGAAGAAGTCGAGACAGATCTGGATAAGAAACAGCTTGAAATTCCTGAATCCAAGCAGCATCAGCAAGAGGAGTCAGCAACTGACAGCGAGCTGGTAGCTGAAGCCAAAGATAAAACACCCACAGAGGATACTGGGACTGCAGCTCATGAAATTGTAGGTGTGGGCGATGAGGTAATCCTCCTTGTTCCAAAGGGACAAGCTGTAGAGATGGACATAGAGATCAGTCCGTCATCAGAGAATACTACAAGTGAAACAGTAGCTCTCCCTGAACCTGACAGCACATTTGAACCTCTCATAGCCCCTAAAACCACCACATGTCCAGAGACTCTTCAGGCACCACACGAGGAAACAATAACAGAGCCTCAACTGGAAGAAAAACCAGATGTTCTAAAGGAAGAAGCACTACCCAGAGACAAGTTAGACGATAGGTGTTCTCCTCCAGCACCTGTGGAGGAGGCCAGCTCAGAGAAGCAGAGGATGGAGTGGGATTTTGAAGAAGACAAGGGCGTCTTTGCCCCTCTGAGGAGCTTTACTCCGCTGGAGGATTTGTCCGTGCTACACAGAGAGGATATAGAGTCAGAAGCAGCAGTTGTAGAACAAAACATAGAGATACAAAAGGTGGAAGATGCTCTAGAGACAAGCATTGTTAAAGAGGATTCAAGTCTAGAGATTGATATGCACAAAGAGGATGTAGAACAAGATGTAGAGATGCACAAGGTGGAGGATGCACCACAAGCAACTATTGTTGAAGAGGTATCAAGGCCAAAGCTCGATCTGCACAAAGAGGATGTAGAAGAAGATGTAGAGATGCACAAGGTGGAGGATGCACCAGAAGCAAATATTGTTGAGGAGGTATCAGTGCCAGAGATTGATCTACACAGAGAGGATGTAGAAGAAGATGTAGCAATGCACAAGGTGGAGGATGCACCAGAAACCAAAACTGCTGAAGAGGTATCAAGGCTAGACATTGATCTGCATAGGGAAGGTGTAGAGATGCACAAGATGGAGGATGCTCCACAAACAATTATTGTTGAAGAGGTATCAGGGCCAGAGATTGATCTGCACAGGGAAGATGTAGGACAAGATGTAGAGATGCACAAGGTAGAGGATGCTCCAGAAACAAAAACTGTTGAAGAGATATCAAGGCCAGAGATTGATCTCCACAGAGAGGATGTAGAAGAAAAGATGGAGCAAGATGAGGCAGTTCCAGAAGTACCTGTCGAGGAGCTTGAATATGAGGTCATATCTGAACAGGATGCGAAAGAGATGCCGGAACCTGAAACACTGAGAGATGCAGAGGAACCAAAACCCGAGTCTGCTCAGGAGAGAGATGAGAGGATGCAGGTGGAGATGGCAGTGGAGGTAGAGGAGAAGGAGGAGGAAGTGTTTGGTCTGTCCCCAGATGAGGAGCTCTTTGAGGCTGACTATGACATCATCGATGCAGAGGAGGAGCGGCAGGCCCGACTGGCCGCTGAGCTGCAGGGAATGGACTGGTTCTGTCTCACCTGTGAATGTCTGCTGTCAGAGGACGACTGTATGTCTGGGGAGCATCACAGCCATGACGTCACTGCAGTGGACAAAGCCTATGAGGAAATCAAGGTAATGAGCTGTGTTAATGGGGACATGTTTTTATACATATTAACATCTGTTTTAAAGTTTAAAATGAAGGCTGTCAGAGCTTCTTGTGTTTGGGGTCCTGGAAACCACCACCCCTCTTTATCAGCTCACACAACAATCTTAACATTGTTTATCACCTTGATCCTTGGGTGGTATCTATTTTTTTATACCTTCATACCCTCCTGACATTTCACCTGGTGTACATATGCTGAAGGGTGTAGAGAAATGTTGAAAAAAAAAAACATAGATTTAAAGGACTATTTCAATATTTTGGGAGCAAATCAATATATTTCCCATAATGCTAAATTTTTCATTTTTCTATGTTTTTTTCTTGTTTTTTCTGTCTGCGGCCTCAGAGACTTCACAGCGTTGTCTCCCAGATGTTTGATCATTTTAACAGGCTGCCGCTGAGTGACGCAGCAGCAGTCCTCATGTCTGATGGCACGCTGTAATCAAATAGCAGCTCATCATCTCATCAAACACTTTACCAGCATGATTACAACACACGGTTATGATCACACACACACACACTTTACTGGCATTAGTTTGGGTCGTCATATAATAAAGTGGTCCTAAATTAGTCAGCTATAACTTTTCCATTCATGCTGGCAGGTTGCATGCCCTCAGGCTGCCGGTAGGTTGCGGCCAAGCACATTGAATTGTTGTGATGTAATGCGCTGCTTTGATTCGTGGAAAGGTCCAGTATGACATCATCAAGTGGAGACTGATATATGATCTGTTCACACACACATACATCCGCAAACACACACACAGTTCTTCCTGGCTGTCCCTATGGGTCAGCACAGGGTCAGCCACCTGCTTTTTTAAATCTGTATTGATGTTATAGCACCTTCTAGCAATTAAGAATATTGTTGTCTTTTACTCGCAGGTTTCCAAAAGCCATCTGTCAATTTTTTTCAAAAACGTTAGACACTTAATTCATCACAGGAGACTTTTTTTTTGTAATCTATGAAACATTGGACAAGGTGGGCAAAGTGACATGCATTTGAGAAACAATCACAGTAATGTATCTGGCATCTAAATCAAAGGAAAGCTGGAACAAACTGAGAATGATCAAATGTCAATTTAGATATTTTTACACATCTGATATATATTTATGTGAAACGCTGACAGCTGGACTGTAAATAAGACAAAGATCAAAGCTGTAATGTAAATCTGACTCCAGCATTGAGAGGTGCCGTTGATTCAGAAACTCCGCGGCGAGGAAAATCGATCCAAGTTCACCAGAACAACTTTACAAAACTGTATCCAGTCCAATTCTCTGAGCTAGAATGTGCAATACACTCCTGCACGTCTTCAGACATGGATATGTGCAACTAGGCTCACACATTCTTCCTCACTTACATGCCCTCCTACACACACACTTGTCTTCTGACTCCTAGTGGAGAGGCTGTCAGCCTTTAATGTGAGCTGTCAGTGTCCGGGGGCTGACAGGGGATTGCCACTGTCCTTCCTACTGGAATATCCTCTCTGATGATTCCCTTTAAAGCTGCAGCTGGCCACATTTTATCTAATGATGTCTTTTCAAGCTAACTAATAACAACAGAGAGGAGCATCCCTATCCTGTGTTGACCCCACAGCTCCATCAGATTGCCTTCAAGAAATTTATATTTCAAATATTTTCGCTGGAGGGAAATATTTGATAAGTGCAAAGACTAACTGTGGTGCAGTTTTAATGTCAAATCTACAAACCTGCAGCATCTTTTCCCTCAAATCATAGGTTAATTTTTTTTAAGTATGTCTCAAGACAAAATAGTTACATACCCATATGTACAGTTTAGGAGTTATTTGCCAGTGCAATTGTTCTTTCTCTCTATACAGGCCATCAAAAAAATCCCTCTGCACCTGATTACAGTGTATGTGATGGGTGACAAAATCAACAGTCCTCATTCCATGTAGAAATGCACTTTGTAGTCCAATATGAGGCATCTGCCAAATTAAATTGATGTCTTCCAAAGTTGGTGTTTTGATAAAATTCCCTTAAGTGCTATATTGTGGGCAACTGGACCTGCTTGAGTTTCTTCAAGATGTTTCACCTCTCATCCAAGAGGCTTCTTCAGTTCTGAAGAAGAAACTCAAGCAAGTCTAGTTGCCTACAATATAGCACTTGAGATTACCATGACTTGGATGACCGAGAATCTTCATCAACACAGTAAAATTCCCTCTTTTTTATGATCCCTCTGCAGCAGATCACCAAAGAAACTCTATCTGGAGACAGAAAAAGGAGGAGTTTTTTGAGGACTGTAGATTTTGTTACCCATCTCTTCCACCAGAGACACCTAAGGAAGGGATCTCTTTATGGTGTAGGAGCAGAGTAGAGCAGGAATAACTAGCCTACAACAACTAAGAGCTCTTTGATTATACATATAGGCATGTGATTCTCACAAAAGTGTGTTTGTGTTTTGTTTTGCTTTTTCAGGAGAAGCTGGGTGACTGGATCTCCGAGCTTCAGGGGAGGTCAGAAAACATCGAGGACCTGGTGTCTGAGCTCGAACTGGCCTACAACTCTGTAGAGGTAAAACAAGCTGACTTCACATTTAAAGGTTCAGTGTGTAGGATTTAGGGGGATACATGGGAAGAAATGGAATATAATATAATAAGAATATTTTCTTTGGTGTATAATCACCTGAAAATAAGAATTGTTGTGTTTTCGTTACCTCAGAATGAGCCGTTTGTGTCTACATAGGGAGTGGATACTCAATGAAGATCACCATGTTGCAGCGCTATGTTTCTACAGTAGCCCAGAATGGACAAACCAAACACTGGCTCTAGATTGGGCCACCTGTTTTTGCGTTTTCACATTTTTGTATCGGCCACCGTTGTAAGCAGCCGCTCTATGACAAGCACTGTTGGAACAACACAGATTTTTTTAACATTTAATTGCTTTATTCAGTGTTTTTACTGCTTTAAATCACCTGGTCTGTTTGTTTTGGAGAGGAAGAGACCTCTGCAAGTAATTCTGCTCCTGGTAAAAACCTCCTGAATAAAGAACACTGAAGGAATTCTTAATGGGAGAGGTTTCAGCAGGTTGCAATCTTCAATCCTCACCACTAGATGCCACTAAATCCCCCTAAATCTTACACACTGTACCTTTAATATTAAATGGGACAATACCTCTTTTCAATATTTGACATTAGATTATACATAACACTGCCATCAAAGGACATGATACAGACCATTCTATTTGTGAATATCTGTGAATATAATATCTCTGTTTCCCGTCCCTCTCCTCTTGATCAGGACCAGTGTGTGGAGAGCGAGGCAGCGATGCGGGTGCAGAATGAGGAGATGATGGCTATGGTGATGGAGCAGTACAACAACATGTCTATCAGCATGGAGGAGGAGAAGAAGGCCAAGCTGGAGCAGCTATATGACCAGATTGTCTCCTTCCAGGAGAGCATCGACTCTGCCAAGGCCACTCTGGAGACCACGGACAGAGAGGCTGATACTGACGCACGGGTGAGTCCTGAGGCTTATTGATCGGTGGCATCATATTCAGCCAATAATCAGGATTATATGACACATCT
Organism: Epinephelus moara; assembly: GCF_006386435.1. Lineage (NCBI taxonomy): Eukaryota > Metazoa > Chordata > Actinopteri > Perciformes > Serranidae > Epinephelus > Epinephelus moara. The sequence goes on from NC_065513.1 coordinate 20,064,199, forward strand.
GACAAATTCCTCTTCAATCTGTTCTCCTACTAGTCACCTGAAGACATTCATACAAGGTATTGTGCTTTCAGTAAATGGTGTGTGAGCTAATGTGGCTTTCTAACCGGTGTATGCTAATTTTTTAATGTATGTTTTTACACTGACCTGTTGTTTTGGTCTGAATGCTGTGGTTGTGTGGTCAGGCTCAAGGCAGCTCTGGACTCAACCATGTCACTGGAGCTGGGTCCCAAGGGACTGCTGGTATTCGAGGACTATGCCAAGGGTAACACTTCCAGCTCTCACCTTGCACAGCGCAAGGGAATCCCAGGTAGGTCTGATGTAAATATATCTTTGCAGATACACCTACCATCTGCAAGAAGTCTTGTGTCATGTGCATAGATGTGGCAGTTATGAATCTTGTACCTCCGCTGGTCTGTGTCTCAGTGCCTCAAAAGCCCACGCTGCAGCCTCAGGAGCCGGGCTCGGCCACCAGCACCAGTGTCACAGTTTACTGGAAGGTCAACCCTGGAGATATCATAGACTGCTTCCAGGTCTACTGCATGGAGGACCCACAGGGAGGTAAGTACTTTCAGGATGAGGTTTTTTTTGTCTCAAGATTTGATTGTGGGTGGGCAGGGTAACATCTCTCCATCTACTACTGCATGTCTGGCCAAAAGAGAGGTGAAGAACAGCATTTGAGTGGAGTCAGGTGCATGTCTTCCTCTCCAGTGGTGCCAAGAAGGGCAGTCAGGAGTTTATGTTCTACAATAAAATTTAGAAGTAGGGGCAGGAATTGGAAAATGTCCCTTCAGTATTTGTTCCAGGCTATGACACATCTAGAACATGTGGATAAGGGAATCCTCACCTCTTTAATTTTGTCACAGCAAGGATTCATATCAGGGTACACACAAGCTAGTTTTGCTTTGGACACATGGACCCTAAGCACGGCTGTAAACTGTAACCAGGACGGTGTTTGAACTGGAAAATGGTGGCCGTAGTTCAAAGTGCTCCCATTTTATTTTATTTCATTTTGTTTTATCTATTTTTTTATTTCAATTTTAACACCGCTTCAGGTAAATTGATATTGTCTTGGTAGAAATGATACTACTCTTATTTTTGTGAATTTGGGAGAGATCCCTTTTTTTTTTTTTACAAATACACATTTTATAGCATATTATCATTTATAATAGTCATAGATTTTGTTGGTATGAAATCTAACTGTGCCTGAGTTACTAAATACATTCATAGAAACACAGTGCATGTGTTGTCCACAGCGGTGTCAGAAGAGTACCGTGTGACAGTGAAGGAGAGTTATTCTGTCCTGGAGGAGCTGGAGCCTGACAAGACCTACAAGGTGTGGGTGATGGCTGTCAACTATACAGGCTGCTCTCTGCCCAGCGAGAGACTCTCCTTCAGAACTGGTCAGTCTGCTCACTGGAGCTCACGTTACAACAACACAACAGCTTTCAGTTAACAATTTCTACTGGCATTGTGAAGGGAGTTAAGATTGGTAATTTCTATTATGTTAAAGTATCTATATTTTGGAGGTCCAGAGAGTCTACCCTTCAAATCCAAAAGTGAATTTCAAACTATTATTTACATCTTGTTCTCTTTCTGGCAGCTCCATCAGTGCCATTTATTGACACAGAGCGCTGTACTGTCATGTGGGACTCAGCCACGCTGAGGTGGAGCTCAGTAAATCCGACTCCCGAGCAGAGTTACACCCTGGAGTACTGTCGCCAGTATGAACTGGAGGGAGAGGGACTCAGGTGGGTGTTTGACGAGTTCAGTAATTTAACCACATTATTAAAGTCAGTCAGCCTGGTTTAAAACAAACTAATAAACTGTACATGCCTTTGACATAAACATTTAGAGACATATTTAAACTTCTTACCCAAATTAGCTAAATTAAATCTACAGTGAAAAATTTTAAACTAAGGTTTATTCCTTTGTGTGCATGCATGTGTTCTCAGGTCCATCTCAGGTATCAAAAGCTGTGAACAGAGGGTTCTCCTGCAGCCCAATGAGAATTATTTGTTTTACATCAAAGCTGTAAATGAGTCTGGAGCCAGTGAACAGAGCGAGGCTGCCCTCATTTCTACCAAAGGTAAAAAAACAAAACACACACTTGAAGTATTCAGGGGGATGTATTGGCAGACATTGGATAAAATATAATACACACAACAACACACTCTTGACTGTGACTGTTTTCAGGGACAAGGTTCCACCTGCTGAAAGCCTCAGCTCACCCTGCTCTGGAGCTATCTGTGGACCGGACCACTGTGCACTACTCTCAGGACGCACATGAAAACACACCATTCACAGACAAACAGTGAGTTTCAGTCAGCTCCGACCACTTGACCTTTTACAGAACATGTGTAAACCAGAGTTTGTGTGTTTTCTAGGTGTCCATCTATCCTTGGTGAGTTGTTGCCGGCACAAGGACATTACTACTGGGAGACCATTGTGTCAGGGAGCACAGCTTACAGGCTGGGAGTGGCGTACAACACAGCCAACAGGAACAGCCCACTGGGAGAGAACAGCCTGTCATGGTGTTTGCAGTGTATCCCTACACCATCAGGGTATGCAGAAAGCATTTTCCTCAACTTACTGTACTTCTCATCACTGTGCTGGTCTAAACCTCACCTCACTCTCTTTGTCTGTGTAGCTGCAGGTATCAGCTACTCCACAATGACGCTCAGTCCAGCGTGTTTGTGATTGACATGCCCGAGCGAGTGGGCACTCTCCTGGATTACCAGCTTGGTTGTCTGTCTTTCTACAATGCCCAAAGTGGTCAGCTGTTAGGCACTTTCTGCCAGCGCTTCACCCAGCCATGCCACCCTGCTCTGGCCCTGGAGATGCCGGGCAGCCTGGAGGTCAGCATGGTGCTGGAGGTGCCCGAGTTTGCAAAGGACAGCTAGCTCTGCTGTTTGCCTCACACACTGAGGAGTTTACAGTTCATGTTGGACATATATTGATTTGAATGATCTTACTGTATGATTATAATGACCATTATTGCATTACTGAGAAGCTGCAGACATACTGCATCCCCCTTCTTCTAAAGAGGCCTCACTGATGGGTTTTTAGCAGAGGTGGGATCGAGTTGTGGGTTCGTAAGTCACAAGTAAGACTTGAGTCTTTGCACTCAAGTCCTAAGTCAAGACAGGCAAGTCCCGAATCAAGACTGCTGGGTCTCAAGTCCTGAAGTTTGAGTTCCGAGTCCTAAACAAGTCATCATGTTGCCTGGGTCCAGACCTGCTCACTGCTCTGAGTTTGACTGAAACAAGGTGACAACTCTGTCAAGTCATAATGGGATCTTTACTAAATTCAATCTCATTTTAACAAAGAAAGAATATAATAAATTAACAAAAATCATTAATGCTTTATAAATAAATAAATATTTGTTAAAACAAGTGGGACTGAACTTAATCAGAAAAAAAGTAGCGCTGCACTTTCATAGCTTATAGCACTATTACCCAGTACCACAATAGAACATTTTTTTTGTGTGTCTGTCCTCTCTCATTGTTTTTAACTCATCTCATATTGATAAAATGTCCATAACTTTCTCTTCCTAAATTGGCTTGGGGGAAGGTATCAAGTATTTTCAAGTCATGAGGCTGAAGTCCGAGTGAAGTCATAGTGTTAGAATCCAAGTTGAGCACAAGTATTTTTTGATTTTGTCAATTCTAGTCATCACATTTGTGACCCTAGTGTGATCTGAGTCCAAGTCATGTGAATCGAGTCCTCGCCTATTGTTTTTTTTGTGAGATCGAACCTATTCAATACAGTGCAAGTTTTATTTATTTAAGTTTTTTTTTGTTTTTTTTTACAGGAGATCAATTCAACATTTATTTCTTTGTTAACATAAATTAAAATGTCTTGTAAATATAAAAACCAGAAGCAATGAAAATGAATCATCACTGTGTGAAATACAGATCGAAAATTAGTGCCATTCTATTCACGTGAGTGTCTTGCATATTGTTTTGTCGAGGGAGAAATGAAACATTGATCACTTCATAAACTTGACCATAACATATGCTGATGTGATTGATTTGTACTGCTCTGTTCAGTTTCATTTTTATTTAAACCCTGACTGGTAGGTACTGTGAGGTGAGTGCTGCATATTGAGATTAAACACTCTGTATAATAACTGAGACAAACAATAGTTAAATATTTAGTTTAGACACTGAGTTTAGCTCCCAGAAACAAACTGTGGCACTTTTGATCTGTGTTTCATATTGTGAATGTGTAAATAACCTTTGTAAGCAGATGTGATCACTTCTATATTTTGTTATGTGCGACTCGCAGCAGGTGGAGATGAATTGTTTTCCTTTCTTTGTCCTGTAAACTGATTCTAATGTCTGAGCTGAATGAACATGTTTATTTTTCTATTTGCACAACTGGACTGATGGTTTGTTTCATGCTCATTTCTAACATACATCCACCACTAGAGGGCCTCGACGCTCCATTAGCTCTGACATTGGCTCCAAATCAGACTCAAATACATTTCTGCCACCAATCCTCACAACTTCTGCAAAACCTATTATGCATTTAGACTCCCAGGTCGCTTTTGATGACTTACAGCTACTGTAGATTTGGGAGCCATACGCCGAGCTGACAGAGCTACATGGTTCTCCATGGGACATGCCATTTTTCAATTATTATGTCACTATTTTTCCAGGCACTCAAACCTTTTCCCATCGTTGACACCTCTGCTCTTTTCTGGGGAAACAGAGAGGAGGAGAGTGAGAGGAAGAAGAGGAGCAAACACTTGTAGACCATAACAGCTGCTGGCTTCAATGTGATCTGTTGGGCTGCTCCGGTGACAGTTCATTGAAAAGTGAAAGCCTCTTTTTACTGGGGCTGATAACACTGGGTTGGGAAGTTGGAACAGTTTGTTTTGTAGCAGGACTCAGGAAGGATCTGTTGTGACAGTGGAAAGATAGGACCCAGTGTCACTGCTGCTGACTGTTTTTGTACCTCATGTCAGCCCCAGACTTCTTTGACACTATCAGATAAAATTTGTTTTACAAATCTCTTTCTAGCTCAGAAAAATAAAACAAGGTGACAATAAAGTCATTAAATCACCACAGTTGAAAAAATACAACCACAATTTTCTTTTCTTTAGCTAAAAATTGCCAACAGATCCAAATGAACTCCTTCTTTCCCTCTACCACACCTATTAAACAGGCAGCCAAGAGAAGCCTCAGCAGGAGTCTCTCCCACATGTGACCGATGACTTCGACAATATCTGATGTCAAGTATGCATCATCTCCATTCATCTTAATTACTCTTATTTTTTCCACATCTGAGGCCAAAACCAAACAAAGAGCTCTCTATCCTCCCGACATCTAAACAACCAATCACGCAAATAAGCGTGGTGGGCGAGGGTGAAATTTTCTGTAATTGTTACTGGAAAAACAAATCACCCAATAGCACGCCTTACTGCATTGGATTAGTACATGGAGGAAACATCTATAGGAGGCAAACAGCCAATTTAAATCAGGCTCCAGAGGACTGTTTATCGGCACCTTTAGTTAAATATCAAGATGCTTGAAAAAAGACAGACAGTGGTCGTGGTTGGATTATCATATTTGTATTTCAATAACATGACGACAGTTGTTTCCAACTATCTGCAGAGGACAAACAACAGTAACAGAAGTGACAAAGATAATTTATGGCAATGTATCAAAATTATGAAGGACACTGGTCATATTCTGACAAGTGTACAAAGACACCAGCAGTCATGAAGGCACACTGCACCCATATGGTCCTCACAAGCCTGTTTGTTGTCCAACAGCGTTTTTTAACTGGCAGCACACACACACACACATATGAATGCTTTTGTTTCAGGATATGGTGCTTTAAAGGGAATGTAACCATGAAGTTATTTCTGGAAGTTGCAACAAGTAGTAAGTATTAATACTTCTAGACACAGAGAAATAATGAAAGTAATCACATGGATTAGACACAGTTAGGCAATGTATGAGCTGTGAGGATATTAGGCAACATGACAGTAAAAGGGAAAAAAAAGTGGCAACTCATTTCACTGTCTAATTCCAGAAATTCAGACAGTAAAAATCAAAAAAGGCAGCTAATGAGACATTCCCAAATGGGACAGACACTTAACTTTCAACAAGGTGACTGTTAAATAGGCACAGCAAATGAAAACACGGCAGAAAAACCAACAAAATAAACGTTGTACAAGATTGATTGTGGAAACCCATGGCAACAACAGCAAGTGGATTATTAATGACACAATATCTTAAACTGCGAGACACACTGGTTTCTGATAGTCCTACATACACACTAAAATTAGTCCCTCATATTTTGCATGAATATGTCTATACAGTGTGTAAGGCCCTTCTATTACCTCAGTATATCTAGCAAAGATTGTGAAGAAGCTGATCAGCCCTATCAGAGGAAACCACCAGTAAATTGCATTGATTTTAACCATGAAAATATTTACAACTATACAAGCTATACAAAGCCGAGGAGGTGAGAGCAAAGCAAAATAAGGGATTAATATCCTTATAGTCATGACTGCATACATACTGTACATTACACTAAATCAAATTAGAATTTACAGAATGTTTTTACAGTGGACTTGAGGAAGGACGTACGCTCAGAGCGCTGCCGAAGGATCTGAGGTCCTCCATGAGTAGACACAGATTTATAAACTGGAGAAACACAACTAAACAAATCTAAGTGCTTTAGCACAACACTGTACTATCTTAGTATCAGTGTATCTTTAAAGTGTAAATACACACTTTTTTTTGCTTTAACTTATGATAATGAAGTAAATGTTGATTGCATGATGTAGTGGCTAAAATATAATGACCCCATCGCTGTTTAGACTGGTTCCCTAATACAGTTCTGCAGGGATGGTGTTTTTCTTTAGGCTGATGTGGAAGTTAGCGTCACCCTGGTTCCCTCGTCAAAAAGTCAATGGCATTTTTCCATTGGATTTTGCATTATTGCAGAAAAAAACAAAAGTTTATGATGCTTACAGGGTGTGTTCAGCAAGGTAATCGTCACAAATGAACACCACTTTCATGATTTTTGAAAGCTAAATACAATCGTCAGAGGTAACAAGCTAACGTTAGGCTATAAGCAAACTACACCGCGGTCACATGACTTAACATCAACACCAAAACAAGGCTGTACAGCCGTGTTCCTTGTGATGACATTCTGTTGTGGCAAACTTTTTTTAAGCTCCCGAAAGGCTTCAAAATTCACGAGTAGGGTATTTACTGATGTACTCTATCTCTTGTATCTTATACTTGTGTTAACTGTTAACCACAGACCTTATTTCAGGCATCTAAAAAAAATCCATCCAAATAACCCACTGACTTTCAGACTAGGGAACCAGGAGTGCAATAATGCTAATTCATTTCCAGGTTTAAGGACTCATTCCTGCACCACCTATAGCATTGCTTTCATTATGCAATTCTGTCGGCCACTGGGTACGAGCTCCTGGACAAATGAAGGCTCAATTTATACAGAAGTAACTGTGGAAAACAAAATGCAGTGTGCTTTGTGTCGTTGGTAGTTATAGGCTTTGAGGAAAACGTAAAGCGATGAGGGGGGAAAGTTGATATGTCATCTATTTCCACTTTAACAAATAACAAAATCCTCATGAAACAGGTGAGGATGTTTCTATGTTTCCTACGGTGCATCCACTGTAGAGTGAGGGAAAACCAAAAAACTTGAACTTAAAATATATCTATCTTACGGAAAACAAATGGAAGAAGAGGTTAAGTGGTCCACCCAGAGGTCAAACATCACCACTTCTTTTCCCTGCTGGACTTTTCATTTCCTTCAGCTTTCCTTTGAACTTTGCTTCTTCCTCATTAAACACCACTTCATAGCATTCCATCCATAACCACATACATGCGCTCAACCTTTTTAAAAATCCTCACACATGCACTTTTCCTTCTCTTTCAGACCAGCATCTTTGAAATCTATCATCATTACGCTCCTGTAAAATAGTCTCTTTGATAATTATATAGTCATTCCATTAATTATTAGGTTATTTTCCATTCAAACTATAGTTCAGCTGGATAACATTTTTTTTATTTGAGGACGCTGAGTCAGATTCAGAACTGCACCTTTCATCTACAGGCTGTTCCTCCTCCGATCATAAGGCTGGATCAGGGTTGACAGGTCAGGGGTTAGGCAGGAGTCGAGTTTTTCTCACTGGCCAGACTGGGTTTGGGGTCTGGTCTGTGGGGTTTGTGCTGAGGGCTGCTGCGAAGGTTGTCATCCATCTACAGCACAAAATGTCAAGTTAAGTTAGAGTGCACATGCACGAGCAGAAAATAATGTGACAATGATTCAGTGAGAGACACTACTTTTAGTACAGCTGAGACTGTACCTGCCAAATGCAACCATGAACCCATGCAAAGACGATAAAAGGAAAGCAGAAGCACCTTCTCTATCAAGTTGGACTCTTTGTTTACAAGCTGAGTTAGTTTCTGCAGGTTGGCATCCATTGTTTCCTGAATAGGTGGAGGAGGACCTGCAGAGAGATTACACAGTGACGACCCCCACAGAGGAAGAAGGAGAAAGCCGAGAGAGCCAGTGGAAGAGAAACAGTGTTAGGTCAATAGAGCAGATACAAAGAGCAAGCATGCAGTCAAAGGAGAGGGAATATGCTGATGATGTTAGTTGTTTTGTGTTCATGAAAAGCAAAACTTCTCCTTCATCTTTGTGGGTTAATTTCACCAAGCTACAGCCCCAAGAGTGCGAGTAATTCCAGTGTGTGCAGCAATCTTACAAGGGTGGTCCGAGCTGAAGTAGACTGCGAGGATGTTGTCACAGAAGCTTGTGAGATTGTCCAGCTGTCTGAGGTGGCTCTGCAGAGGACTGCTGGGGAGACCCGCTTTGTAAATTGGAGCCAGAAAACCAAATGCAAAGGCATCCAGACTGGTCGGCCTACAAACACAAGCAAAAATAAATGTAGATAAATCCCAATATATAGGTCAAAATTTGGTCTATTGCTTACTGTGATTAATGGTTGTCACTTGGCCAACTGAATTTTTACTGAGAAAAACTAACGCTGGCACAGACTCCTGACCACAAATCTAATAAAAATACACCTTTCCATCTTAATTTTTGGGGCTTTTTCATCCTCTCTGTTTTCTAATAGTGTTGCACCTGCATGTCTTTCAAATGACATTAAAGAACTTACAAGTTGCCAAAGAAGTAGTTTGCCGTTCCCAGTCTGTAGGAGAGGAGATTCAGGCACTCTTTAGCATCACTGTAAATCTGAGGCAGACAGTGGGAAAGATTTACAGTTTGAGAAAACTTTGCAGTCACAGGGATGACACAACATGTGAGTAATGAATCAGACAAGTCAACATTTACCTTTCCCTCTACCTCAGTGATTCTGTGCAGCGGCGCCTCTCCTTTGGTTAGAAGGATGCGGGAGAGGGCGATGTTGGCATGGCGATTAGGAACGAGAAAGTTAAGAGGGAAAGGCGAGCGAGAGGCAAACCATGGCCGTGTCAGATTGGCGTAGTTTTCTGCATCCACCCAAAACGTGTGCAGCTGTGGGACAGAAAGCATCTCTTTAAATATTATCAGTATTTACACAGAAGTTCTTGTCAAGGAAAAGCAGAAGAGAGATGGTGATACCAGAGCTGGTCGTAGTTTCTCTTCAAGCAGAGCGATGTATGCCATTGTGTCTGCTCCTTGTCTGGCTGAAAGCTCATAGTCTGCATTAAACCTCTGGAACAAAAAAGGAAAAATCAAAAATATTACAGTAAATCTACTGAATCTGCTGAATGGGTTCAGAGACATAATGACCAGGTGATGAATAGTGAGCTTTCCCGGCATTCATTCTTACATGTTTCCTCAGAAAGTTGAGAATCTGTGTAGGTTCTTGAACTGCAGAGTCTCCACACAGCAACTCTGGGACTGTCCCTGCAGGTTGAACGACAGGAGGAAGACATTACATCTGGCACTGCATCTGCATTAACATGTTATTAAGGTCTTGTCGTGTACGATGTAATGTGTGTATCTACAATTAATTTTGTAACCAAATCTGATGCATAAAACATAAACCCATGCTTTAAATCTGTGTTTTTCCACTTTTACTGGCACATTTTTGGATCCACAAAACTTTCATGACTTGAACGATTAACGTATTGGAGCTGTCAAGTTGTCATGTTACTTTTAAGTATGCTTGCTGTTGTAATGTGTTATTTTCGAGAGCATTAAGAAAGCTCCAAATGGATAATATGGATATATTTTACAAACGTGTACAATTAAAAGCACTGTATTTATTTGTTAAACATTCCTATGTTAGTAATAGAATTCTCCGTCGACCTATGTGTATATCAAGCTATCCCCATCTGGATCTCAATGTTATGCAATTCAGGTTTATGGGAAGCTGCAGCCCACCTGTTAGAGTTTTCCATGTCCAGTCTATGGGAGAAACTGTGATTTTTGCACCTGAAAACTTGGCGTATGCCTGAAAGAAAAAAACACACACTTGAATCAGAAGTGATGTTAAAATGAGATGACCAAAAGTGCATTTATGATCTCAGAGTCTGCCAAAGATGTTAGCTGTGACTATTGATCCAAATACAAAGTACTTGGCTCCAGTGCAAGACCATAATAGTGCAATCAAGGCTGAGCTTTGTATGATATCAGTCTTGTAATACTGGTGAACGCTTGCTGCAATCAAAGTTCCTTCAGTAGGAATTTGGCACTGACTCTTAATACAGATTTAGCACAAGTGAAACAGTTTCATTTATAGTAAGAGGAAAAACAAAGCAAGCTAAAAAGCAAACAACAACAAACAGAAAAAAAAAACAAAAGACAAAAAGATGCGGCAATTAGGGCTGCAACAATTAATTATTTTCATTATTGTTTAGGGTAAAAAATGTCAAATATTAGCAATAACTAACTATCACAATTTTCTGTCCAATGTGAGGTCTTCAAATGCTGTATTTTATCTGACACCAAAAGATGTCCAGTTCACAAGGATATAAAACAGAAAAAACAGCAAATCATCACTTTGGAAGAGATAGGACCAGCAAATCTTTGGCATTTTGTCAATTTTCTGTTGGATTTAACTCTAAAATACATGTTACATTAAAAAAAAAAAAAACATGGGGAGAAAGCAATGTGCAATGAAAGAAGTGACCCAAAAAAATAGCAAGAAATGAGTAAAAAAAATAAAATAAACAAAAAAATTGTAGAAAAATAAATAAATAAATAAAATTTAAAAAAGGAAAGAAAGTTTGAAACAAACCTACATGAAAATGACCTGAAAAGAGTGCTTAAAAATCATAATAATTCTGTAACATAATTTTAATATGTAATAATACTAATTATTATTAATATCATAATTCTTTCATAATATTTTTTCTATTTTTTTTTCTATTAAGTAATTTTCTATTTTAAAATTAGTTATTTTTATTTATTTATGTTTTTTTTGTTTGTTTGTTTGTTTGTTTGTTTGCAATTTGTGGGATATTTCTTGCCAAGTTGCTCATTGCCTTTTTTCCCATGTTTTTGAAAGAAACACACCAATTTGCTCAGGGTTCAAAGGTTTAAATTCTTGCAAGAAAAGTGATGTAGCTCCAGGTTTCAAAGGGTCACTGCTAAATACCTGTGCATCAGATCAGGTACACCAGGTACAAAGATGGAAATAAGCTCTGGACTATGCCTGACAAACTGTGACATGTTGTACTTTATAAATATATTAGACTCCTATCAATAAACCAATGCAAACCAAAATAAAACACATTATTATCACTGAGTAAATGCCTAAAAAATGACTCCTTTATACAGTCAATGTGTCATCTGGGTATGAACATCAGTGAAAGTGTCACCCTGTGGTCAGAGTTGTAACTGCATGAACATGCTGACAAATAACAACACGATAAACAGCGAGCAAACAACTTAATGTTATTTTTCTGGCATGTTATTACTGCCTCGGCCACCGTCGATAGCTTCGCGGGGAGAAAGAGAGGAATGTATCCAGATAAATCACAATCAGAGCCTCAACAAGCTGACCTTGAAGTACCACATTTCTGTTAGCTATGACACAGAGACTTCTGACTTTATAATGAAGGACAGAGGATGCAGTCAGCAAAGGTAATGTTGCAGCTGTGCAAACACACAACTGAGCTGGAAATATTATTTTCTGTCCTGCACATCGAGCTGAGCACGAGCAGCTAGCCCCACCAGCCAACTGCAGCTGGCATGTTAGCATGGAAGCTAACCAGAGAGGTACACAGAGAAGACGCAGAGAAAAGCGGAGAGGAAACATTTCGTCTTAAAGGCAGGCCTGGATATAATGACCGTGTTTTTTCACAAGCAGGCGACAACCTTACCAGAACTATGAGAGACTCGCTGTGGACAGAAGGCAAACCCCAGTCTCCTCCCCAGCATCTCAGCTCCATGGCAGCCGCCATGTTTTGGTTCATGGAAGGAGCAGGTGACGTCACGCGGTACCTGTCACAGCAGAGCGTGCAGAGGTGAAGAAATCAAAATAATGAGGTGACACATGGATGTGGATATTTATGTCTCTTTAAAATGACTGCTGTTTTTGAGAATGCATCTTTATGTCAGCAATTATAATGATTTATTTATTCCCAGTAAAAACTCATTAACTGTTTGTAATGATGGAAAAAAAGATAGAATTGAAAGTAATGGTGAGGCACTCTTGAAAAAATTAAGCCATCCTGGCAACAACTCTGCATGTTGCACCGTTATGAGAGGGGGCACAAAAATAGTTAACACAATGAGAAATGCATTAACACAAAACAACATAAGAACATGTAATAACAAATCCAACTTGGCAGGACCATCTGCTGAGGAGGACTGTGTGATCCATCCAAGGCTCCAGAACAGCTACTAATGGACTTTGTGGTTTGCCAACCAAAGTCATGCTCTGAACTCTCAATCTCAAAGGTATTGATTACTTTGGAGTAATAGGAGAAAACCCCCCTGATTAGAATGCATTTATAAAATGGCCTGTGTGCAGATATACAGAAGGGAAATTGACCTTCACCCACTGGCCCAAAACAGAAGTCAAGTCAACTACATTTTTGTTTATGTTGCCCAATATCACAGTTTTGCCTCTCAGGGCTTTACATGCTGTACACCCTTCATCTGTTAGTTAATTAGTTAGTTAGTTAGTCAGTCAGTCAGTCAGTCAGTTAGTTAGTTAGGTAATGGCTAGTTAGATAATGCTTAGTTAATTGTTAGTTAACAGTTAACTGTCAGGTGATTAATAGTTACTTATTTATTAGTTATTTTGTTAATGAATACTTGGTTTATTGTTCATTAATAGTTAGTCAGTCAGTCAGTCAGGTAGGTAGGTAGGTAGGTAGGGAGGGAGGGAGGGAGATAGATAGGTAAGTAGGTAACGGTATAGTTAATGGCTACTTATTTAAATCATTAGCATTACATAATACAGTAACTAGTTGGTTAGTTACTTACTTACTTAGGTAATGGTTAGTTAGTTAGTTAGTTAGTTAGTTAGTTAGTTAGTTAATGGTTAGTTAATTGTTAGCTAATAGTTAACTGTCAGGCAGTTTATCTTTATTTATTAGTTAAGTAGTTAATGAATATTTGGTTGATTGGTTATTAATAGTAAATTGACAGTTAATAAGTTAATAGTTTGTATTGCCATTTAATTTGTTAGTTAGTTAGTTAGTTAGTTAGTTAGTCAGGTAGGTAGGTAGGTAGGTAGGTAGGTAGGTAATGGTAAACAATGGTTAACATTTAACTGTCAGGTAGTTAATAGTCAGTTTCTTAGTTATTAGTTAAGTAGTTAATGAATACTTGGTTAATTGTTCATTAATAGTTAGTTGACAGTTAATAAGTTAATAGTTTGTTAATAGCCAGTTAGTTTACATTTGGTTAGCTAGTTAGTTAATGGCTACTTATTTAAATCATTAACATTACATAATACAGTAACTAGTTGGTTAGTTAGTTACTTACTTACTTAGGTAATGGTTAGTTAGTTAGTTGATGCTTAGTTAATTCTTAGGTAATGGTTAGTTAGTTAGTTGATGCTTAGTTAATTGTTAGCTAATAGTTAACGGTCAGGCAGTTTATATTTATTTATTAGTTAAGTAGTTAATGAATATTTGGTTGATTGGTTATTAATAGTAAATTGACAGTTAATAAGTTAATAGTTTGTATTGCCATTTAATTTGTTAGTTAGTTAGTTAGTTAGTTAGTTAGTTAGTTAGTCAGGTAGGTAGGTAGGTAGGTAGGTAGGTAATGGTAAACAATGGTTAACATTTAACTGTCAGGTAGTTAATAGTCAGTTTCTTAGTTATTAGTTAAGTAGTTAATGAATACTTGGTTAATTGTTCATTAATAGTTAGTTGACAGTTAATAAGTTAATAGTTTGTTAATAGCCAGTTAGTTTACATTTGGTTAGCTAGTTAGTTAATGGCTACTTATTTAAATCATTAACATTACATAATACAGTAACTAGTTGGTTAGTTAGTTACTTACTTAGGTAATGGTTAGTTAGTTAGTTGATGCTTAGTTAATTGTTAGCTAATAGTTAACTGTCAGGCAGTTTATATTTATTTATTAGTTAAGTAGTTAATGAATATTTGGTTGATTGGTTATTAATAGTTAGTTGACAGTTATTAAGTAAATAGTTTGTCAATAGCCAGTTAGTTGACAGTTAGTAAGTTAGTTAGTTTGTTATCTTGTTAATGGCTAGTTAGTTAATACATTAACATGTAGGAGTTTGCATGTTCTCCCCGTGTCAGCGTAGGTTTTCTCTGGGTACTCCAGCTTCCTCCCACAGTCCAAAGACATGCAGGTTAATAGTCCAAAGACATGCAGGTTAATTGGTGACTCTAAATTGTCCGTAGGTGTGAATGTGAGTGTAAATAGTTGTCTGTCTCTATGTGTCAGTCCTGTGATAGTCTGGTGACCTGTCCAGGGTGTACCCTGCCTCTTGCCCAATGTCAGCTGGGATAGGCTCCAGCACACCCACGACTCTTAAGAGGATAAGCGGTTATGAAAATGGATGGATAATACATTAGTTAGTTAGCTAGTTAGTTAGTTAATTAGTTGAAATGTAAAATATGAAATGTTTCACTTCACATGTGAAATTAAGTTTTCACATATTAAGATTTGCATGCATGTGCAAAGTTAAAAACATGTATTATATCATGTGAATTTTAAGATACACACATCATTTGGAAGGGTGAGCTTTGGTTTCACATCTAAAATCACAACATCCTGTGTGAAGTGTTTCTGTGCACATGTGAAAGACTGCATTGCATTTTTGTAAAGGTTGAAAAGAACAGTGATGCACTGTTTGCTTCCATGTCCACAGAGACTGACTGTCTTGATCAGGAATGGACGTCAGCATTTCATATTTGGATTTTTTATTGAGAAAAAAAATTGTGGAACTGTTCTTATTTTCCACAACAAAAGCATGACATCTCTCTCCACTGGCTGATTGTCAGGCTGTTTGAAGGCAGCCAGGTGTTTGGCGACCAGACAGCCAGACACTAACGGATACACGGTGATAATGCTCGGCGGGATGGTAAATGTCTCTGTCTTTGGCTTGGACCTGCGGCAGAGATTTTGAAATGTACTGGAGATTTGTAGGGAAAGCTTTAAGACGAGTACCAGACATCTATCATGAAATGTTTCCAGGGTCCCGAGTCTAGCCCTCTTTGTCCTTCCCTTCCCACATTCTTCAGCAGCTGGAATTTAGGGAAGGTTTGCAGAGGCATGTAGTACAAGTTAGAATAAATTACATAAAATTAAAAGCATGTGGTACACTGTTATATAATTCAGCTGGCTAACCAAAGATGAGAGATGAAATCCACATCAATGACACAAGTTCTAGATGTTTGTAAAGAACAATGGCCACCTGGATTCAAGTTTTCCACCTTTGAGACACAGTCATAATCCATATTAGACATTATTTAGAGTTGGTTGACTGTTTACAGACAGATTTACAATACTTTTTATGCTGTTATATAAGACAGTTGACACAAAGACTCAAGGATTAAAAGCTTTATCTTGACTCTAAATGAAATAGGGTCATAAATACATTAAAAAATACATTTTGCTCATGCAGTATAAATAATGCAGTCATTGAGAGTCTTTTTTTAGAATAAAATACAATATATAATTTCTTATTCATTGGTTTAAATATTTCTAGTATGTAGTAATACTGCTTTAGCTTTTACACACAGGGACAACATGTATCATTCGATGGAAATATAGTAGAAAGGGGACACTCCCACAAACTATTAAAATAGTCCCGACACTGTGCCACTTTCGCAACAGTAGAGTGCAAGGACACTCCCCTTTCCTTTAAAAGCTGTGCCTGTGTCCACAAAACCATCTCACCTCTGCTGAGATTTTGCCTTAACATCTGGATTTTTCCATCACTCTGTGTTGAAGCAGGTGATTAATCTGTGATTCTTGTTCTGATCCACAAGTGGAAACTAATTTTTTTTTTCTTCAGGGATAAATCTTCTGCTGAGGTGTGTCCCATACTGCTGCACTGAATGATGGGTGTGTGGGCCAGAGCAGCGGCTCTGTCTCTGGTGCTGCAACAGCTGGTGCTCACTGTCACAGCTCAAGGCATTAGTAAGTATTTTTCACCATCCATGCTCTTCTGGAAAACATGTGTCTTTAGACCAGCACTTGTTGGAGACCTCTTTACATCACTGTCCATTAGGTCTGTTTCAGTTACTGTCTTTTCCAATTTTGTGCATCCCTAACAATCTGTTGTCTAGTCTTACAACTTCTAATCTGCAGCAAGCCCACAAATAACAAGGTTTGATTTGTTTGACTTTTTTGTGGCTCCAGTAACTGTCTGACCTAAATACGTAAATCAGTTTTAGATGGTAAAACGCTAACTGCCATCTGAGAAAGTGCATGTGCAAAACTTTGATTTGCCTGGAATCTACACGCAACTGTTTCCATAAAATTTCCTGTCACTTTGTATTATTCCTGAATTCAGCTAATGGCTGTGTGCAGTGTGTGTACTGTACGTGTGTGTGTGTGTGTGTGTGTGTGTGTGTCTGTGTCTGTGTCTGTGTGTCTGTGTGTGTCTGTGCATGTGTGTGAGGCAGCGGGTTACTTTGTTCCAGTGGAAAGAGTTTACTGCTGCTCCCTTTCTGTGACTCCAGTCTACCACTCTATAAAACACAGCAGGATACAAACATGAACGTGCACTTTAACACACACACATATGCATGTGTTAACACACACAGGTACACTGTCACACATAATAAAGTACCACTGACTCAGCAGTAGCAATCCACAGTACACTGCAAGCCATAGCCATCAAGGCACACTGAGGAAACTCTCCATTAATAGAGACTAAAAAAGAAACTCAGCACCACTTCTAGTGTATCAGATTGAGTTCTTTCAGCAGGTACACTGAATATAAGCATCTTACACACTATTAACTGACCACTATGCCGTATGTTCCCTCACTGTCTGTGTTTAACTGTGCCTTTTCTCTGAACTTTTATTACAATCATGGCACAGTGTTTATACGACAGTATAACGCAGGTGTTTAACTGTCCTTTCCTGTTTTAGTCTATGACCTGCTGGTGTCTCCTGACTGCCTGCCAGACTTGCTCCAAGGAAGCCTGAAGAACAAAGGGCGAGATGAGGCGTTCATCCTGTCTTCCTTCAGGCTCCACAGCAAGGCCCCCACCTCTCTCTACAGTATCATCAACCCCAAAGATAACACCAAGTACCTGGAGCTCAGTGTGCAGGCCAAACTCAGCAAGGGTGAGTGATTATATTAACACATGTAACAGTGTCTGCGACGACTACTTAAACAGTTTAGATTATCACTACATGTTTCAGTGCTCTCCTGCTGCCGCTCTGTCTCTCTTTCATCCCTGCATCTCTCCCTCTCTAGTTACCATTCGTTACCAGAAGACTGATGGCAGATTTGGCACAACCAGTTTCAATCACGCCTCCCTGGCAGATGGGCAAGATCACCATGTGATGCTACACGCCAGTGGTTTACAGGGCGGTCCACCTCGCCTTCACATCTATGTAGACTGCAGACTGGTGCACACTTTGGAGGATCTGCCCGCTGCATTTGGGTCACTCCCCCAAGGTCCCAACAAGGTGGCACTTAGGACACTGCAGTCTAGTGGACAGGTGATTAAGAAGTTTACAGTTCGAACATTACAGTGTAATTATGAACACTGTTTGAGCGGTGCAGTACCTTGACAGACATATGCCATGTGTTTTTCATTCTGATCATTCAATGTATTTATTCCTTTGTAAGGATGAACTGACAGACTTGAAGCTGGTGATAGAGGACACCATAGATAATGTGGCGACTCTGCAGGACTGCAGCGTGGATCAGCGTGAATCTCTGCAGCTGTTAAGTGAGAAGAACAGATTGCATGTGACACCTGCAGTCATTTAAACTTACACCTGGTAGACGTGTGTTGTGTGTCTAATTCTCCAATTGTGATTTGTGGGAATACCATCAGGTATCCAGGGAGGCAGGGCGGCACAGGACAAGGCCACCATGCAGGAGCTGAAGAAAATGTTTGCTGAGATGAAGGAGCTGCTCCACCAGCAGGTAACCTGTCCTGTGCCCCAGTAAGCCTTAAAATATCTTGAATTATTTTGTAAATATTATGGCTTGTAAGTCATTAATTTCAGTTATCCATCTTTTCATTTTTAATTTGAATGTGTCAAGCTCTTCTATGTGAGAGTCCACATTTCTGATACCTAATACTTAACTGTTGGCAAAATGTAGATCAACCTAACTCACTCTAATAACCATATTCCTGCAAAAAGCCTACTTCTGCACATGACTACATATTTATCTTTATACTTGACTGCAATGCTTAAATAAGAAAGATATTATTTATCCAAAAATCTGTCTTAAATTTGGTTAAAATCATCTTGAAAGGGCCTTTAAAAGCAGTAAAGTGTCTGATACCTAGTCACCCTAGTCTCAGTCTTGTGTGTCTCACAGAGGTGAGACATTTCCTGATGGAAAGGAAAAATACAACATTTTACTGGTTCAAGATGATTTGGAAAATAAAAGTATAATACCACAGTATTTCACCATGGAGTTCTAATAAACAGTCCAATAATCTGATGATGTTTTTTGCCACCTTTATGGTTGCTTTTTAATTATGAAGTATTTTTAGAGAACCTTTAGTAGCAGAAAATATGGAGAGGTCCCCGGTTGTTTAGAGGAGTTCCCTACTTATTAAAGTGAAAGAATGTGGGCTGATTCACAACCATTTGGAATTTCCTTTTTCTTCGGGATAAGATTGGTTTTGCAATAAAATCAGCAATTTCTTGTGAAAAGTAAGAATCCAGACTGCGAGGACCTGCTGCAGCTCTCTCGTTTCAAGACTTTATGTAACCTCAGCGGCAGACAGCTGAGTAAAAGTGAAATTCACCTCAGCAGCAGTTAGAAGTGGATGATTTCAGACGCTCAGAGAGAATCCTTTATGTATGGAAACAGATCACTGGAGCTTGCCTTAGCAGACACGCATTTTATAGCTTTTTAAAACTTCTGGGTCTCATACAGACCTTTAATAGTTACTGAAACATATGATTCAGATTTGGCTTTAATGATATAAGCTGTAAAGTGCTAACACAACTACCCGAGCAGCACAGTTTGTCCTGACTAACAGTTCACACTCTGCTTCTTTCTGGTTCAGATTAAGGAGACAACTTTTCTTAGGAATACCATCGCAGAGTGTCTCGCCTGTGGTAAGCACTACAAAAATGATGATCATTTATACAGAAATCATGACACTATACTGTCAAAGTGACATTTTAACCAGCTGCTTTAATATCTGCCCATGTGTGCCCACAGGTCTTGGGGGCAATCCAACTAACCCAGCTCAAACTCCAGATCCTGGGCAGTTTGTCATGCGGCCTCAGCCTCTGACCCAGTGTCCACCTGGGACCTGTTTCAGACAGAGCATGTGCATCCCTTCAGAGTCGGGGGGTTTCCAATGTGCCCCCTGTCCTGATGGATATACAGGAGACGGGGTACACTGTGATGACGTAGATGAGGTATGGATTATATGTTTCCTTATGCGTCCTTATGTAACCAGTTGTAGTTATCATTTGTTCACCATGTTTTTTGTGTGTGTGTCTCAGTGCCAGTTTAGCCCATGTTACCCTGGTGTCCTGTGTGTGAACACTGCTCCCGGTTTCCGCTGTGAGAAATGCCCTCTGGGATACAGCGGACCAGAGTTAAATGGAGTGGGAGTGTCCTATGCCAAGTCTAACAAACAGGTACAACAAACAACATTAATACACTGTATGGAAAACACTCATCTGTTTGATTTATCTGTACCTGTTAGAAGAATGTAAGTCTTTTTCTTATATACTAAGTTTTATCAGGACGGCACAGTGGGGCAGTGGTTAGCATTGTCGCCTTACAGCAAGAGGGTTCCTGGTTTGAACCAAGGTTGGGGGGGCCCTTCTGTGCGGAGTTTGCATATTCTCCCCGTGTCAGTGTGGGTTTTCTCCAGGTGCTCTGGCTTTTTCCCACAGTCCAAAGACATGCAGATTAATTGGTGACTCTAAATTGTCCGTAGGTGTGAATGTGAGAGTGAATGGTTGTCTGTCTCTATGTGTCAGCCCTGTGATAGTCTGGCGAGCTGTCCAGGGTGTACCCTGCCTCTCACCCAATGTCAGCTGGGATAGGCTCCAGCCCACCGCGACCCCTAAGCGGTTACATAAAATGAATGAATGAATCAATAAACTAACTTTCATCTGTTCTTTCCAGGTGTGTGATGATATAGATGAGTGTTTGAGCCCACCAGAGAATGGAGGCTGCACTCCCAACTCACACTGCTACAACACAATCGTAAGACCACTGAAACTGCTGTATAATAAACTGTCTTGATATAGCACCTTTATACAGGAAACGCAGCACAACATGCTTTACAATAAGGAAGTTACATGCAGCAGGCAATTCAGTATAACAGGATACAATGTAAAACAAAAATAAGATGAAAATAGAATACATAGAAGGCATCAAAGCTAAATTTTAGCAAAACAATAAATCATAAAATTGGAAAACCATAAATCATAAGATCAATTAAAATTCAACAGTTTAAAAGACACAAAGTGTAAGAGAAAGAAAGAGTTTTAGCCTTAGTGAGCCGGCTCCTCTGGTATCTATATGTAGTGTGTTCCATAGCTTTGGGGTGTAATTAACAAAGGCCGCATCCTGGATTTTCATTTTGCTTCTGCTGGGAACCTCCAACACATGAGCAGCAGATGATCACAGTGTTCTTGAAGACAAATTGTTAACAAGGGAGTTGGCAATGCAGCTTGGTTGTAGTCCATTTAGGGCTTTGTATATAAGGAGTAGGACCTTGAAATGTATTCTAAATGTTATCTTAAATGAGAGTGTGGTTATCATCACACTGTCTTGGTTTCTGACTCTGTACTCTCCTCACCAGGGCTCCTTCCGCTGCGGAGAGTGTAAAACTGGCTTCACAGGTGACCAGACACATGGATGTCATGGCACCAGGCTTTGCCCCAACGGTCAGCCCAGCCCCTGTGACATCAATGCTGAGTGTATCTTAGAGAGAGATGGCAGCATTAGCTGTGTGGTAAGAATTTAGTCAATACTGACATCATGTTCAGCTGTACGCATCCCCCTGGATCATGAATGAAAACCTGTGCTGTTTCTCATTACATCATTTACATGAAATGTCATGATGTGCTTTTTCCTTCTTGTGTGTGTGTTAGTGTGGTGTTGGCTGGGCAGGTAATGGCTACGTGTGTGGAAAGGACACAGATATTGACGCATATCCTGACAATAAACTTCAGTGCAGAGACGGCAACTGTAAGCAGGTACTCATTAATACACCCCTGCACTCTCTTACATGTAATTCATGTTGGTATTATAAATTAATGCTGCATGTGTTTTTGCTGTGTCGTTTCCAGGATAACTGTGTGTTTGTGCCAAACTCTGGCCAAGAGGACGCAGATGGGGACGGGATGGGCGACTCCTGTGATGATGACGCAGACAGTGATGGCATCATTAACATAGATGTAGGTAACAATGAGCTCTCACATATTTTGGTGCACTGTAACAATTTTATGAAAAGGAATGTAACTCTCACTTTGAAAACAATTTTAAATCAGTCAATAATTAAGTAAATAAATAAGTAACAAAATAGAAGAATATACCAGCTAGAAAGAGATTAATAAAAATAAATAAATAGATAGATACACAATAATAATAAATCAGTTAAAACCCAGGCTACAAAGGTAGGTCTTGAGTTTGCTTTTAAAAACATCAACACTCTCTCAGGTCTTCTGGCAGACTGTTCCACAGATGTGGACCATAGTTATGAAATGATGAACTTTGTGGATTATTAAAAGGCCATGGCGAGAAGACCTGAGGGTTCATAAGATAAAAGCAAATCTGATAAATAGGTATGACTAAGATCATTAAGAGCTTTATAAACCAATAAAATGATCTTGATATCAATTCTGAAGCACACAGGACTCCAATGCAGAGACTTTAAAATTGGTGTAATGTGTGCTCTCTTTCTGGTCCTTGTCAGCACACATGCAGCTGAGTTTTGTAAAAACTGTAACTGAGTAATGTTTTTCTTAGGAAGACCAGAAGGTAGAGCATTACAGTAATCAGTTCTGCAGGTAATTAAAGCATGCATTAGTGTCTCTGTGTTGGCTTGGGAGAGAAACAGTTGCACTCTGGCAATGTTCTTAAGATAATAAGAAACAATTTTGGTTATACTTCTAATATGTGGCTCAAAACTAAGATTTCAATCAAAGATAACTATGAGGTTTTTCACCCCTTGACAGGGTTTTAGTTACAGTTCTTGCAGTTTTGCACTGAGTTTCTCTCTTTGAGCCTAAGACGTCGTTTTTTTATCCTGCTTGAGTTGAAGAAAGTTGTCTGCCATCCAGGATTTGATATCTAAAATACAGTTAAAAAATGCATCAACTGGCCCTGAGTCATCACGAGACACGGCATGTACATGTACAGCTGTGTATCATCAGCATAACTATGGAAACTGATGCCATGTCTCCTGATGACGTTTCCAAGTGGCAGCATGTAAAGATTAAAAAGTGTTGGACCTAAAATTGAGCCTTGGGGGACCCCACAATCCATTTAATAGCTTATTGATGAACATACATCCATTGTTACATAAAATTCTCTGTCAGAAGGATTAAAACCAATTAAAAACAGTACCAGAGAGGCCAACCAGATTGTGAAGTCTAGCTAAACAATTGAGTGGTCAACTGTATCAAAGATTATATGTCATAACCTGGCTCTTGGGCCATGACAAATATGTGAGATGCATCATTTTAAGCAAAAGAGAATCAAGGATAAACTAAGGAAGGCTGATACATCATAGGGAGAAAGAGCAAATAAGTGACAGAGCATAAATCTGGGCCCACACAAAGCCCTGATTACCAGTCCATCTCGCACTCAACCCAGCTCAACACCCAGATAATACTGGCTAACAGCAGGGGTCGCAACAAATAATTAGAAAAAACATTTGAGAAACACAACACTGTACAGTAAACCTTATTTTTCTGTCCTAGGACAACTGTTGGCTCACTCCAAATGTGGACCAAAAGAACAGCGATAAGGATCTCCATGGTGACGCCTGTGACAACTGCAGATTGGTCGACAATCCCTCACAGAGGGATACTGATCAGGACGGGTTGGGAGATGAATGTGATGATGACATGGATGGGGATGGTGAGTGTGTTTGTTATTATTTAACAGTCAAAAAATCTCATAGTTTTGGTCACAGTGGCTAAAACAGTTGGACAGTCATTTCTGTAGGAGGTGTAGCAACTGCACCGCTACTGCTTTTATTGCATCAGTTTGAGTTAATACATTTGGAAACACAATGTGAAACCAAATGGCAATAATCACGTTTGACACCTACCGTGTCTGTGAAGGTTGTCCAAACTGCATACCGCCAGGACAAGAATAGAAGCTTTACAGTCCTGCTGGTGGAAAGTGTGGACATTTTTTCACTGAACTGGCAGCTCTTTATCTGTTTAAAATATCCTCCTGGTCTTGTTTGTGTCTGTTTCCAATTCACATCCCCTGCTGGTTAGATCACTGGCTTTCAGGAAAACAACCCAAGCCTCATTAAAGAAAACCCAAAACATTCAAAAACCCCACTAGAGAACAGTGTTAAATGTTAAAATGTTCCAACTGGAATCATAAGTGTTGTCTCACATACTTCACTTGATTGCCCCTTTTAGAGCACCTCTCATTTGTTCCATTGGAAAAACATTGTTTACCTCTTGCCTTTGTGTGTGAGCCTGGACGTTTAACTTTATATGCTTATGCATGTTCCATGTTTAGACTCTGTTTGTTGACTCGTGTTCATTCAGTTTGGCAGAGCTCCAGCCCCTTGATCATTTGGTTATGTCTTTAACTCCAAGGCTGGATTTCTAAGCGCTTGGTCATGTCTGTCTCGTTTCTGAAAAGCATTTTTTCCACGGTAAGCCTCCGCCAGGCATTGAAGGCCACTGGAAACTATTTCACCTTCGTCTTAAACAAACACTGCCATCTGGTGATGCGTTTGACAGACCGTGTCTGGCTGCGTTCTGTCAGGCTTTTCTGATTTTCCTGTCAACGCTTTTACACATAACGCAGAAATAAAAGTGCTGAGGTGTTTATGTTCACAGGCTTGAAGAATATCCTGGACAACTGCCAGCAAATCCCCAACCCAGACCAGAGCGACAGAGACAATGACGGGGTGGGAGATGTCTGTGACAGCTGTCCTGATATGGCCAATCCCAACCAGGTAACAAACCAAACAACAACCTGACAAAAAGATGAATCTGCTCCCATAACTCTGACCAGCAGTGTGTATTTTGTCACCCTGCAGTCCGACTCTGATGATGACCTCGTAGGAGACACCTGTGACGACAACATAGACAGGTAGAGTCTATTATCATAACCTGTGGTATGAATAGAAGAAGATGATATACTTTATTAATCCCAACTCAGTTTTTTTTCATGTATATAAATGTGTGTATATATAGGCATGTGTATTTATATAAAGAAAGTTTTGCCATTTGTTTAACCTGCTCTACCTTCTCTTTGTCAGTGATGGTGATGGCCACCAGAACACAAAAGACAACTGTCCCACAATCATCAACTCCTCTCAGCTGGACACCGACAAGGATGGAATGGTTTTAATCTCTTTTGTCATACTTAACTTAAAGGACTACTTCACCCCCCAAATGACCATTTCTATATTAATTACTCACCCTGTGTTTCGTTGAATTCAGTAATTTTAGACCAGTTCGCTTTTATTATTTTGTGACTTTGGTGTTTTAATCAGTCGGTTCAGATTCAGTTAGGTTGCACAATGACACAAACAAACTACCAGTCGATGCAGTGGAAGACCAGCAGCTCAGGTAAAGCTCAGGTTAAAAAATTTGTTTTTGTCGATGTAGTCTGGTTTTCAAGAAAGCATAGATTTCAGGTCAGTTTCCTGTTAGAGAGTGTTCTCTGTTTGGAAACTACTGAGCATATGACTGGATAAATGAAACTTGGATTATACTGCACGAGTTATGTGAGAGTTTATAAAGAGACATTTTGATATAGTTTTGCTGTTGTTAAATGTGGTCCCCTATGACTTAAAGTCATCAAGAATTTTCTCAGTTTTTGGATTCGTTGTGGTTGGGTGTGGAGTCTGAAGTGATGCGGGCACTGCGCCGGACCGTCATGGTGAAGAGGGAGCTGAGCCTGAAGGCGAAGCTTTCAATTTACTGGTCCATCTACGGCCCAACCCTCACCTATGGTCATGAGCTCTGGGTAGTGACCGAAAGAATGAGGTTGCGGATACAAGCAGCTGAAATGAGTTTTCTTTGTAGGGTGGCTCGGCTCAGCCTGAGAGATAGGGTAAGGAGCTCGGACATCACGGTAGAGCTGCTGCTCCTTCGTGTCGATAGGGATCAGCTGAGGTGGTGCTGGCATCTGATCAGGATGCGTCCTCCCGTTAGGTGTTCCGGGCACGTCCCACTGGTAGGAGGCCCCGGGGCAGACCCAGAACATGCTGGAGGGATTACATATCTCACCTGGCCTGGAACGCCTTGGGGTCCCATAGAAGGAGCTGGAAGATGAGAATGCAGATGAAAATGGATGTGGCAAATGCGGTCCCCTATGACTTCAATTCATCAAGATTTTTCTCAGTTTATGGAACTTCACTGAAAAAGTTTTCTTTACGAATTTAATTTAACATGTACAAATGATCATTTGGGGGGTGAGGTGTTCCTTTAATTAATTATATTCATATTTCAATAATTCATCTCATGTCTGCTGACTTCACACCACTCCAAATGTGCTACTTTATTTTGACAGGGAGATGAATGTGACGATGACGATGATAACGACGGCATACTGGACAACGATGACAACTGCAGACTAGTTCCCAATCCAGACCAGAAGGACACTGATAGTTAGTATCACTTCATGTTTGTTCCTGGTATGATTATGTGTTTCTGATGTGTGTTCCCCTAAGCTGTGTTCTTGTATTTCAGGGAACGGTGTTGGAGACGCATGCGAAGGAGATTTTGACAAAGACAACATCATCGACAGAATCGACCACTGCCCGGAGAACGCTGAGGTCACCCTGACCGACTTCAGAGCCTATCAGACCGTAGTGCTGGATCCAGAGGGAGACTCTCAGATTGACCCCAACTGGGTGGTCCTAAATCAGGTAAGCAGGAGCCAAAGTTCAACCCCCTTTTCCTAACTCGCCTCTGTTACAGGGTATTACAGCTCATATCAGTTGGGCCCATATAACACTGTACTGTATGTAAAATTTGATCACCATCACGAGTCCCATAATGGTACAAATAAAGTGAAGCTGCTCTCTTCTGTCCTGACAGGGTATGGAGATAGTTCAGACCATGAACTCTGACCCTGGCCTTGCTGTAGGTGAGCACAGAATACCTTCATACAGTCTTTTTTAACAACAGAACATTTCCCGTCTTCTTCAGTGTGGGGTTTTTTTTTGGTCAGCTTTTTGCCTTATATGTTGTGTATTTCTTCTCTACTGTCCACATCTGCAGGCTACAAAGCTTTCAGTGGGGTTGACTTCGAGGGAACATTCCACGTAAACACGGTGACGGATGATGACTATGCTGGCTTCATCTTTGGCTACCAGGACTCCTCCTCCTTCTACGTGGTGATGTGGAAACAGACTGAACAAACCTACTGGCAGGCTGCGCCTTTCAGAGCCGTCGCTGAGCCGGGAATACAACTCAAGGTAAATGGCTTCATTTAAAGACATGATGGCTGCAAGCTACCGTGCGAGGTGCTTGTCTGGTCCTCAGAAGCAATATGGGGCTCAGTGTCTTGCCCAAGGACAGCTTGACAGAAGGATCAATCTGCCCATGGATGGATTACTGAATGGGCCTTTACCTGCAAAATGTAACTCAAATTAACATGTACTGACTAGGAAGAGACTCAAAATGACCACAAAGACACACAAATTGAACAAAAAAGATACAAATTACCTCTAAGACTCACAAAATAATTATGAAAGACACAAAATTACCCTGAAGAGACACAAAACGACTACAAAGAGAGGCAAACATAAAAAGAGATGCAAAGGGACTGCAAAAAGACCCAAAATAACTCAAAAAATGGTAAAACAACAAAATGACCTCAAAGACACCAAAAACAACCAAAAAATACACAAAATTAATTCTAAGAGACACAAAACAACCAACAAAGACACACAATTACCTGTAAGAGAAACAAAATTACCAAAAAAGAATCAAAATCACCTCTAAAAGACACAAAACACCCAAAAAGGACACAAAATGGCCTCTAAGGAACTTGAAACGACTAAAAAAGTCACAAAATTATGTCTAAGAGACACAAAACAATCAAAAAAGATACAAAATTACCCTTAAGAGACACAAAACGACCAAAAAGGACACATAATTATGTCTAAAAGACACAAAACGACCAATAAAGATACAAAATGAACTCTAAGAGACACAAAACGACTACAAGGAGAGGCAAACATAAAAAAGAGATGCAAAGGGACTGCAAAAAGACACAAAATAACTCCAAAAAGGGTAAAACAACCAAAAAAAAGACACAAAATTACCTCAAAGACACCAAAAACAACCAAAAAAGACACAAAATTACCTGTAAAAGACACAAAATGTACCTGTAAGAGAAACACTAAAAAACAACTAAAAAAGTCACAAAATTACATCTAAGAGACACAAAACAATCAAAAAAGATACAAAATTACCCTTAAGAGACACAAAACAACCAAAAAAGACACAAAATTATTTCTAATAGACACACAACGACCAAAAAAGATACAAATTACCTCTAAGAGACAAAAAACGACCAAAAAAGATACAAAATTACCTATAAGAGACACAAAACGACCAAAAAGGACACAAAATGATTTCTGAGAGACACAAAATGATTACAAAGAGTCGCAACCATAAAGAAGAGATGCAAAAGGACTGCAAAAAGACACAAAATAACTATAAAAAAGGGTAAAAACAACCAAAAAAGACAAAATTATCTCTAAGAGACACAAAACGACCAAAAAGACACAAAACGACTACAAGTAGAGGCAAACATAAAAAAGAGATGCAAAAAGACACAAAATGACCTCAAAGACACCAAAAACAACCAAAAAAGACACAAGTACATGTAAGAGAAACACTAACAAACGACTAAAAAAGTCTTAAAATTACGTCTAAGAGACACAAAACAATCAAAAAGATAAAATGATTACAAAGAGACGCAACCATAAAGAAGAGATGCAAAAAGACACAAAATAAGTATAAAAAAGGGTAAAAACAACCAAAAAAGACACAACATTATCTCTAAGAGACCCAAAATGACCAAAAGAGACATCAAATTAGCCCAAAGAGGCACAAAAGGACTACAAAGAGATGCAAACATAAAAAAGTAGGCATAATCACCACAAAGTGTGTGTGTTGCGCCCCTATGGAGGAGAGGTGGTGGGGCCTTTTGCATATCTGTGTCCAGGGGCCCTTTGTCTCATAATCCACCCATGAATCTGGCAATTCTGTGATTGTGGACACCCTGCTTTACCTCCTGAGATTCACCTTGGGGAGGTGTGTTTCCTTCTCTCATGCTATGTGGCTCTTTATCACTAGGCTGTGAAGTCAAAGACGGGTCCTGGTGAGCACATGAGGAACTCCCTCTGGCACACAGGAGACACCCCCAACCAGGTGCGTCTCCTGTGGAAGGACCCCAGGAATGTTGGCTGGAAGGACAAGGTCTCCTACCGCTGGTTCCTCCAGCACAGACCGCAGGTTGGATACATCAGGTACAAACAGACACACACCAACACTTAAAGATCTACACACTCATACTGTGTGAACTAACTGAACAAGTTCCACCTTGTGTGTGAACCAGGGCTCGCTTCTTTGAGGGCCCGTCACTGGTGGCGGACACAGGGGTAATCATTGACACCAGCATGAGAGGCGGGAGACTGGGCGTGTTCTGCTTCTCTCAGGAAAATATAATCTGGTCCAATCTGAAGTACAGATGCAACGGTGAGTGTCTGCAAGTTGAAGGCAGTCCAGTCAGCTACATAAACACTTCAGTATGCCTATGAGTTTCCTTTTCTTTCTCATCCCCACAGACACCATTCCTGCTGACTATGAGGATATCAATGCCTAGAAGACAGAGTGACGCCAGAGAAGGGGAGCGATCTATCGAGGAAACAACTCCAGCTCTGCTGAAAAAGTGGATAAACGGAGCAGAGCTGCAACAGAGGTAGAGGACAGGAGTTAGAGACAGAAAGATGAATGTGAGAGGGAACATGGTGGACAGTTTTTAGTGATAGTATTTTAACTTTGTCATTGGAGTGAGGAGCTCTTTGGAAAGCATCGCATTGGGCATTATATACTTAGTGTGTAACTGAAGTCAGCGCATTCTTGTATAAATCATCAGCAGGTTCTGTGTATGTCTATGCAATATCTCACATGGGAGTTTATCAGTATTTTACCGTTAAAGATGCAGTACCTTTTGAATATGTTGCAAGTTCAATAAAATCCAGAGCATTTAAGAAAACCACTAGGTTCAATGTCGTTTTTTTATTTGAGATCATTGTGACCCATGCAGCAACATTCTCAAATTTCTTCCTTTTTTATTTCAAGACAGTACAAAACACTAACAAAACAAGAACAGTAAATACAGGCCAGTAAATCAATGTTGTCAGGGGATAGGGGGACAAGGTTGTGTTGGTCGTTGTGTGTGTTTGTGTTTGACAGGTGAAAGGATGGGGGAGAGGGGAAAAAAGGAGGAAAGTATATTAAAACTAATCCTACTTTTAGCCTATTAGTACCAATACCAATAATAATAATAAAGTGAGGGTAGGTGTACCCCCGTCTGCTGGCAGCGAAGTAGTACCAGGACATCCTTGGAAAACTCTAGATCAAGTCAGCAGGGAGAGTCTGGCAGGATCAACCAGGTTATTGTTGCATTTCATGGTTACTGATATTAGGTATGAGCTAAAATTTTATATTGTTACTACTGCTGTTTCCATAATGTTTTGTCTACAGTTTGCTTATTTATTTTTATTTTTATCAGTATTATTTCAGATCTGTTGTTTCTTTATTGTGACTGATCTGTTCGGCCTTTTCTCTTCATTTTCTGTTAAAAGAAAAAATATTAGTCACCTCTAGATGCACTAAATGTTCTCATCCAGCCAAATCTGCTCTTACCCAGGTGTGCTGAATGATGAATCTCACTGTCATAAAGGAGCTATTAGCATAGGTAACGCCCCCTAAACACTGGAGAAATGCCACCAACAAAAAAAGTCATAAGAAGAACTTTGGCTGTAGTAAAACTGACGTAATGTTACCGGAACTTAAATAAAGTAAATGTGATTTTCCAGAGCTTCAGTACTGGTGTTACAAGAAAAACAAAAACCCAGAAAACATTTCTGGTGCTTTAAATGCTGTCAGCAGCAGGAGCAGAGGAAGAAGTATTCAGATCCTTTACTGAAGTTTAAGTACAAACACTACACTGTATAAATACTCTTTTACTAGCAAAAGTCCTGCACTGAAAATGTTACTTAAGTAAAAATATATAAGTGCAATCTGGAAAATATATTTTAGTCTGAAAGGTAAATGTACTCAGTGCAGAAAAATTGTAGTCATTTCAATAAAAGGAAAAGCAGCAAGTCCCCATTAAAAAAATCTGGAGCCATGAAATGTTTTTGTATGAAAAATGACTTAACTGATTATCAAAATAGTTGCCACCTGTATAAACCATATAATAATCTAGATTTGATTAAGTAATATTCATGCATTTTTATGTTCCTCAAATTTGAAACTTTCCTTGCATTGGACAAAAAGATTTCTGGATTGTGAAAACAAGATGTCTTTCTTTTCTTATCTTGGTCAAAGTGGTTCTGACCACTAAAAACAAAAAACAAAAAAACCCCAGCAGAAATAAAAAACATTGTTGAATCCCAAAAATCAATTGGTACTTACAGAATAAGAACAAATCATGGATATGAACCAAAATAAGAGAAAATATGCTCGTATATCACATATTTATCTGTATAAAGGAAACAAAAAAACACCACATGGCATTCAATGGATGTTTTATTGAAACAGTGTGAACAATGAACTGCATGGCACCCACGCCTCTGTATCTCCAACATACTACTTGGTCCAAATCTGCTCCTGTATACTATTATTATTATAATTTTTTTTGTAGTACACAACCTTCACAGTGGGTCCTGCTATCTGATTTCGGCTTTTCCTTTAGATTGATATAAAATCTGCAGAGCACCATTTCATTTCTACATTCATATCAACAATTAAAATGCAGAAATATTTCCAAAACACGACAGATTTTGCAGGTATATAAAGCGTATGAATGAAACCTTCCACAGATCACAGAACCTAAGCCCAAATGTGCATTTAAGTTATTACAAAACATGTTAGAAACAGTCAGACAACAGAACATACTGATTTATTGATGAATGAGAATAACTTGCAGCTGATGTGCAAGAAAATGTATTTTCAAACAATACAACCAAAATGTCACACAGCTAACAAAGGTCTCTGTATGAATTGTAATTCGGCAGTAAACTCAACATCCAGTGTTGAATAACTCACTAATAAAAGCACTCATGCTACCTTGTTCTGACCACCGTTATGAGCTGACACATGGAACAGAGACGAGGCAAAAAGCCTTTTTAACTGTACAGAAAACAGCTGATTTAAGTGACTGTGTGTGCATGCAAATACATAATGCTCTCAGTTAGATTTTTTTTTTCTGTAACTGACTAAACAGTTCTGATAGTTTGTTTTCTGACATCTACCTTTGGCAAACGTTCCTCATCTGTGTCACTGCAGCTCTTCCAGAGAGGCGGCACTCTACTAGCGTCACTCTTACGTAAGGCAGGTTGATTTGAAGAGCACTGCCCTGTACAACACAAACCAATGGCTGGAAATGTTGCACAGATGACATGGATTTTCCTAAGAAAAGATTTGGCTCAAAGGGAGCGCTGACATTAATAAAATCTGAAAACATTATCCTCTAAGTGAAAACGTCACAACACTGGGCGTAATATCGAAAAAGAGCTTGTTCCGTTGCATAGAAAACTTCTACAAAAAGGAGCAATATAACAAAGCACAAACATATACAGCTTACATGTGAGCCTGAGAGATGAGTTTCCAAACAGAGTCAGGGACAAATCTAATTCAATTTACACGACATTCCTTCACAGAATGATTTCTGATTACTTAAGACACACTTTAATAAATACAATATCTCTTGTAACATCTCTAAGCTGAAATAAATTTGTCCCGAAACTTTGCTACAACTTTATGGTCCAACTGTACACGACTGAAATGCCTGGCTGAGTAAAAGCGGGAATCCAAGATAAAACTGACACACACAGGAAATACTTACAAAATGTACTTATAAATCTGAAATTATGAAGGAACCTACAGAGGTCGGATGCGTCTAATGTTTCACAATGTAACTCCCCATGATCCCTTTCTGTAATTTCAAATCTGTAAGCAATACAAAACTCCATGAGTAAGTGGTAGTAAAAGATAACAAATTACCATCAAGGTATTAACAGCTTAACATTGTAAAACAACGTAAAATAAACACTAGCATATAAAACAAAAGGCAACAGATAATCCTCCATTTTCGAACGCTGAGGGTAGTGTAGGGTTGTGTTTCCAGGTAAAGGTGGGGACGGGGGAGGGAGGGTGGTCCCTTGGCTCAGCGTGAGAGCTTCTGCCTGGCCACATCCAAAGAATCAGAGTAGCCCGACTCTAGTGTAGTGGTGGGAGTCCTAGGCCTCAAAGCGCTTGGGGCAGACCATGGGGGCGACGAGGGTCCACATGTAGAGGATGAGACAGACCCAGCAGGAGGCCATCTTGATCCAGAACACTGACCAGCTCCCGTCTAACAGCGCCTCGATCCTGTGGTTATCAAAACTGCAAAAGGAAGCACACAGTGAGAGAAGTGAGCAAAGACACCAAGACTCATCTGCAGCTAAATGTTCCACTGTGTAAATTAGCTCGATGCTAACTTTTGTCTTGCTTCTTGATGTTATTTTTCTCCAGCTGACAACAACACTAGTGAGGACAATGAGCGTGAACCAAAATACTGAACCTGCAACAAGCTGAACTATGCTATGAAACTGGTTACATAATTGAATTCAAGGGTTTTTTTTAATAGCCATACACAGACTAGCACCTCTGTACATTTCAGAACTTCTCTGCCCTGACTCTAACACACAACGCCACTTAGATCCTCAGAACTGCTTTTAAATGTTCAACAATCCTGCATGGTATATCTTTAAAGTTAGGAATGACATGTCCCTCGTTTTTAGAAGTTGTCTAACGTGCCCAGTCAAGAGCTTGTTGTAGTCAGAGGATGTTTTGTGTAGACAGCCCCAGAAATGTAGCGAGGACATTTCTATCTCGTCCTCTGTACAAACTGCTACCTCAGTCTGCTCATCCACAGTAACTGGATACATGTACATAAGCATACCCATACATGCCCAAGCATGGCACCACAATCAAAGAATCACTTACTGGAACCAGTTGGTGACGGTCATCATGACATAGAGGGATCCCAGGAAGAACACAAAATGGAAGTAGGCGTAGCTGTAGACTGTTCCCTCTCTTTCATCATACACCACGTTCTGGCCTCCTCCAGTCTTCTCCTCATCATAGCCATCTGAAAAACACACAACATGATGCACAGAGGAGGAGGCGGGTGAGTGACAGTTTAAATATGAGAAAATGCCAAATAACACTAACTTTGTGATGTGAGCCAGGAGAGATATGTGAGGAAGTCCAATGTCATTCTGTCATTCTTACTAATTTTTATTTTATGTAACTCCCAATTAGGACCAAAGCTAAAAATTATTTTCAAATGATTGAGTTATTGAGTAAATTTAGTCTATAAAATGTGTGTACATTCCTGGTTGTTATATTTGCCAACACATACATTTTGTTTCCAGCAGGGGGCAGTGTCAGCCTACCCATGATCCCACATAGCTGCTGGTCCTGCTTCACTGTGTCATACTACCCTCCTAGTAACAGTGACATCATCTGTGTTTGCTGACCAATACTTTCTCACCATCCTCAATCTGGCTGAGGAATAGCAATGAGCATAGCCCCTCTGTGTGCAAACACTTCGTCTGGGGACATATGCATACACACTGAACAGGCTGGGGAGGCAGAGAGGAGGGAGGAGGGAGGGGGGAGGGGGGAGAGAGAAATAATTTGACTTTCCTCACCTGTGTCATCTCCAAAACAGAAACAGCAGCGAGCTCTCTGCAGGACAAAGAAAAACACACAGGTTATCACTGAACAGGAATAGACACACACACATTATGTCTCTTGGGTACAATTTGTTTAATTTGATATGGACGTCTAATTGGCAGTGTCTGGTCAGTGGGTTTTTCAAGTCCTGTTAATCTGTTTAACTGGTGTGTATATTTCATTACCACACACACCTATTGAGGTCTAAATATTTGTGCGTTTACCTCAGTCTCTGGCTCACTGTTCCTACAAACTCGGAGCGCTGCAGAGCTTCGCCTGGTGGTGGACGTCAAGCTACAGGGAGGGTGGAGAAAGAGATAGATGGGGGGAGAGAAAGGTTGTAATTCTGTCACTATGCATTTTTCCATTAATTTGCAGTTTCAGGCTGCTGCACAGTCCAATTCCTCCCTCTTCAGGGAATGACCACAAGAGACATGATGCCTCCACTTGATGGGAAACACATGTGAACAAACGCAAAAAGCCATGGTTCTTGTCCCTCACACCCTCTGCTTAGCCACAGCCAATCATGCACTGCCTCTCCAGAGTCAGAGCCAATCAAAACTACCCTGTCTCTGTCGCTACAGTCTGCCATGAAATACATCACTTTTATTTTATTCCACATTGCTCATAACAGTGCTGCTGTTAATGGGTTTGGATTGTAGCCTTCACTTAATCTATCAGCTCTTTAGATTTAATGATACAGCACTGACAAGAGATACGGACACTTGGCTTGTATTTGTGACATTGAGGCTAGGAAACAGGAAAAGCAGTGTGAGTGTGTGTGTGTGTGTGTGTGTGTGTGTGTCTTACCAAGAGTAAAGGACACAGCCAAACAGGATGACAGTCCCAAAAGCGGTGACAATCTTCTTGTCGCTCTCCGTCCCAGAGTTGAAGGGAAACACACACACGGTTGTGTTCACACCATTTCTTTCCACGACTAGACAGAAAGAGAGAGCAGACAGAGATGGATGAGGCTAAAGAAGAAGCAGAGGGGGTATTGTAAGGAGTAGGGAGATTGTGAAAGATGCAGTGAGCGTGTGTGTGTGTTTTGGCACGGCAGTATTGAGAGGAGGAGGGGAAGGGAGACTGGAAACAGTACAACATACAGTAAGTACAAAAACACAGACAGCCTCAGTAACAATAAATAGTATACTTTAGTGTTACTCAGAAGGCATGAACTGATATTAAATATTTATGGTAAGGTTATCTTTACAGTAGTATCTCAGCATAGAATATTATCTTTACAGCTACTATGGAAACAGGAGCGTTGTATGGAAGGAGACGTACCTCAAACTACAGTGATTTGTTTTAAGAACCACAACTTCCTCAAAGTTCTCAGTCTCTTGAGTGTAACACAACTTTTCACAGAGCAGATGTGCACGATACTATGTTCTGTTATTGTAGCATTAAACACTTGACAGTCAAATCTGTGTCCTCAACCAGAACACAACAGAAATAATGATGGGGTTTTTTTTTAGGTTACTGGCAAAAGGTGTTTCCCTTTTCTGTAAGTGTCTGTTTCACTGTGTCAGTTATTAGTGGTTTATTTTAACCACATGACATTCAACCAGTATGTATCACTACCTGTGCCTTGGAGGTTTTGTTTTTGCTTTTGGTCTGATTGTCTGTTTGTTTGTCAGCAGGATTATGGAAAGATTACTTGCTCAAATTTCATGAAACTTTGTGGAAAGGTGTAGCATGGGCCAAGGAGGAACCCATTACACACCTCTCCCATCAAGATAGAAATGTTTCATCATAGGTTAAAGGTGATCAATCAGAACAATGTTAGTTCTGCAGTTCCCTCTAAAGCCATGTTTCCACCAAGCAGTCCAGTTTGAGACACATTCCAACAGTTATTTTTTGCATTTCTGTTATCAAAAGTTGTCGATGGTACTATCAGAACTGTTCAATTATGTCCCATTTTTTCGTCACCCCTCTGTTGAGGTATCTAAAAGGTGGAGCTAGAAACCCTACAATCCATTGACTGGTCAAGAGAGAATCTTCACTCTTGTTCAACAAGGTCTCAATGCACAAACCTGCTATTTTTAAATATCCCATCGATTGTGAAAGAGACAGTAAACATTCCAGCCTTGTTCTAAAAATGTTGGCGTGCTACCCTGTTCCATGGACGACCAACATGGTGCAGAAAATCCTCTGCATCAGACATGAAGAAGTACAGCAAGAGCTATACGGAGCAGTGACACAGCTATTAGCGTCCTGTAGGAACCCTTCCTGCATTTAAGAGAACTGTCTGTGGTGGAAACACTAAGTAGATCTAGGCTTTAGGTACATGTCCATACCGCTTCTGCTCCAGTTCTAAGGGTACTACATTGAAAGTATTTGGGGGGAACGCAGCTTAAGGGGACAAGCAGACTTAAACCATGCCAGCAAAATGCCCCCCAGGTTTTTCCATTCATTTGTCACCTTTCTGTTTATATTGATTATGTTCCTATTCCTACATGTAACAGTGGGTCACTGCAAGAGTTTTAAGAAGAGCAGCTGTGTGAATGTCAGCCTTGTAGTTTGACTACAGAGCTGTCATGTTTTACATGTGGTTACATGGTTTGCTGCGGCATTATTAAGCCTCACCCTTGTCTTAACATAAATCATACCTGTTGATCTAGCCTCATACCGAACAATGGCTGTAACTAATAAAGGTTATCTGTTCATACTCACTTTCTTTTGGTTTGCTGGAGAAGGCTGAGAAGGTGAGGTACATGACGTACACACTGATGACTCCCGGCTGCAGCAGGCCTGATGTGGGCTGCACTGCAGGGACACAGAGATGAATAAAGGATTTAATCATCACTGGCTATACTGACAGATTCCTGACTTGGTGTGCATGCATTTTACAAAATACTTCTGTGTCTAAAATGACTCTTTGTGATGAGCCAGGAAGCTTTCTACAAAAGGCGCCTGAATGCAAATGCTTGAGTTTTCATTTCTATTACACAGTCAAATGAGATCATGTGTTTGTAAGTACAGGTTCTCACGTTTCTGAATGCAGGGGGAGATGGCCAACAGGGAGACAATGAGACACAGGCTGCCGTTGATGCCCAGGAAGATCTTGTTATATAAACAGGCCTCGGGGTCGGTGTAGAACACGGCCATGAAGACTAGGGCTCCTACTGCGATACTGAACAGCATCAGAGTCACGAAGGCCAAAGCTGCGTACCATAGACGATTATACGTGACACCTGAACTCCTGCAGACAGAAAGAGAGAGAGGGAGAGGGAGAAAGAGAAAGCAGACAGCAGAATGGGAAAACACAACATGAATTGGGATAACGCAAATTTAGGAAGAACAAAAAAATCAAGTGAGCAGGGAAAGAAGCAAAGTAAACAGACACAGGAGTAACATCCCTAAAGAAAAATTCAAAGAGAGAGAAAACAATGTTGGGTGAGTAATTTCTGCACGCTGAGGAGACGAGAAGACAAGTTTATGTATGCTTAAGAGCTTTCACATTCATTTTACTCAGTCTGGAAATTCAAGGTTGTACTAAAAAAACAAATAACGAGAGTACAAATGCACATTACAATACACATGGAGAGGTTTAACTTTACTACACTGGTTACCAAACCATTAATCAAATTTGAATCAATCTGCTGTGGCATGTGTGTCTGTGTGGGAAGGAAAGGGGAAACAAAGTGCACACTCTCAAACCATATGCATCCTGTGAATCTGCACCGGCTCGGCCAGCTGCCAGACCTCCCCTCCACCCACGAATACACAGAGCTACATGACTCCCTCTTTCCAAACTTTTTTCAGCCCAATAACCCCCGAGAAGAATACGTCCCACCCTCTGAGTTTCTCAAGATCAAATAAAAAGCAGTGCGCCGCTCCCATTTGCAGGGCGTCCGTGCTTACGTAAGTGAGCCGGAATCTTGAGTTACTGGGACAAAAGAGACGAGCGGAGAGAAGACATGTTGCTCTCACCAGTTTGTGTTCCATCTGTGTGCAAACTCCACCAACAGCATGAGCTGGATGAGCAGGAAAATGAACCCGCCGGCTGCTCCTACGTAGCGCCACACTGTGGCATTGAACAGAGGGAGACAAAGGTATATTGTCTTAGAGATGACGAGAGCTTACAGCAGATTTCTGTTGCACTTTCACACTGTGTGATCATCTGAACTACTGAATAAATGGCAGGGTCACTTTAGAAGTTTGTGTGGAAGGCAGTGTGTTTGAGTGAGCTTAGAAAATGATGCAGCTCACAATACTTGTTGCTTCCTCTTATTTGTCCCTGTGCCTACCCCTTTTTTTGCCACCAATGAAGTGGATACATTATTGTTAAATTACCTAAAACAAAATTACAATTGCCAGCTTAATAAAAAGATTACAGTGCTGCACATCTACTATTGAGTGTCCTGTTTTTACCTTCCAGAAAGGTTTCCTCTTTCGGGATGAAGAAGCCTCCAGCGCAGCATGCCACCAGAACAATAAACTTCAGCAACCAGAACCTGACATTCAAAGCAGTGATAACATTAAAGGCTGCACATGAGAAAAATGAAACACACAAGGAGGAAATAACACAGAAAACAATGACTTCCAACAGAACAACCTCAATGTGACTTTGATAGTGTTAGTGAAGAACAATGTAAGATACACATGTGTTGATTAAGAACATATAGAAGAAGGAATCCAATAATACTCAGGAATAAATGCTGCAGGATAAGATCTGGTGTTATGTTTACTATAGGACATTACCACACACATATACCGCTTCTTTTCTGTGTGTACGGCTCTGTTGTACCTGAAGTGAACAGTGTCCTTGGAGAGAGTTTCATTTGTATGTGAGAAACTGGCTTTGTAGCTGTTCCCATGACAGTTATCAGTAAACTGAAGGCCTCACTTTTCTCCTGCTGTTTAAAGTCTTAATTATATTACGTCACTGAATCTGTTCTTCTTTGTCAGACCTATGGATGACACTCCAGTGTCAGAGCTCTGACCTTTCAGCTACAATAAACTGACTCTGTTATGACTCATTACTCTGCTCTATCACTTTATTAAATTACACAAAATACAACTTGATATTTTCACTTTTTATTTATTCACTTCTGCCACCACATTTACGTCATAATTATGTTCAGGAAAACTATTTGGGGATCACTTGTCACAGTGCAGGATAAGGCTGTTTGCTCACGGCATCTTGTGCTTTACACTGTTTATACTCTGAGGTACTGAATGGCTGCATTAAAGAATACTTTACCCACTAAATAATCACTTGTATATCAATTACTCCCTAAGGTGCATTAATTTTGGGAAGCAGAAGTTTTTCTCACATGCCTCCAGGGTGAACAAAGAACACCAAAACTGAGAAAACTGAGAGTTAAAGCAAAGGGGGAATCGTATTTGACAACAGTAAAATCATATCAAAACTTCTGTTTACAAACTCTCACACAACTAGCGCGGTATAATCATAGTTTCATTTACATTTTCCCAAAAACCCTTACTATTTAAAACTTCTCCACATAAACAGTCTCATGCACAGAGGAGCAGCACATCTGCTCTGTTTATACAAACGTTTTTTAAATATTGTGGTTCAAGCAAAATGCATGTGTTTGGGAAGTAGAGCATATGACTGGATAAATAAGACTATAATACCGCACAAGTTGTGTGAGAGTTTGTAAATTGATGTTTTTATATAGTTTTGTTGTTGTATCAAGAAATTTTGCCTTTTTTTGTATTCTTCGTTTTGAGGAGGCATGCAAGAAAAATGTTTTCTTTTCCGTACTGAATGTAACACAGGGGAAGTAACTGACAAATAAATGATCATTTGGGGGATGAAGTATTCCTTTAATGAAAAGCTGCCTGAGTGTAACGTACCTACCTTCAGTTAAGTGTGTGTATTTTGTGTGGCTTCTGCTTTTGTGCTCACAAATGCACAATGTTATGGTTCCAGCTAGATATTATGGATGAATGCAAACTGTTTGATGACTGCCAGGATGACAGGTAGAAAGACAGAGGAACAGAGGCTTCTTACCCGTTGTGCACGGCCGCCCTGCAGCCTGTGCTGCTGTTGACTCGTATGGTGAAGACAGCGAAGAAGAAGAAGAAGCAGGCCATGCCGAAGCACACCTTGTATACTGCAGAGTAGCCAACCAGAGATTTGCAGTTCTCCCCTGCATTCATCTGCTCACACAACGCACTGTAGAAGGGGATCTAATTGATAAAATCACAAAAACCCAAAACACTTTGATTAGATCATTATGCTGTTGAAACCCCCCCAACTCTGCTCATGTTTGTCTAGTACGCGGCCTCAGTGAAAAGGCCCAATAGCGTCTATTCTGAACGTCACGCCTCTAAAGGAGCAGAAAGAGAGAACAGGCAGCAACAACAACCCCTCTTTCTGTCCATGAAGCCCTCTTTCATCCCTCGTTCTCTACAGGCTGTTAGAGGGGCCTTACAACTAACTGTCAGTGTACACAAACAAAAGACACAGATGAATAAATTAACCGCCTTTTGTCAGCAAGTCACAGGGATTGGGAAGGGCGAAAAGAAGAGGGTGCACGAGCAAGAGCAAAAGACCGGGAGATCTGTCTTTAAATAAATGTCCAAAATGTATTTCAACCTACAGTGAGATGCCTAGAAAAGAAGAGTGAAGTAGATAAGGACTTTGCTGCAGCCTTCAACAGGAAATTGGAAGTGCCTCAGTGGCTCAGTGCCAACAGAAGAGACGGCCTTTGAAATGATAAGCACAGAACGGAGGCTCAAATATCTGTTCCCCTCGCTGATGCCCCCTGACTGTGGAGATGAGAATCAAAGTCAAATGCCAGAGCTGCTTTTCACACAGAAGTCAATTTTTGAGAGAACTACAGATCTTTACTGTCAGATAATAAATGGTTTGAGTCGGCTTTACGAGCTACAGGCAGAGCATTTTGATCCTTGAGGTTGAGCACGTGGGAGAGACGCCAGCGGATTGAGTTGTCATCACCTTACTATGTTGCACAGTCCAGAGCCAGATCACAACATAGAGTAAAA
Organism: Epinephelus moara; assembly: GCF_006386435.1. Taxonomy (NCBI): domain Eukaryota; kingdom Metazoa; phylum Chordata; class Actinopteri; order Perciformes; family Serranidae; genus Epinephelus; species Epinephelus moara. The sequence continues at coordinate 20,105,977 of NC_065513.1, forward strand.
AGCCCATTTTGGAGCTTTTGTCTAATGTTGAGGACCATATTAGCATGTCCATGGTGTCGTGATTAAGAGGGAAGGGGGCCGGCTGTTTCAGACAGCTGTAAATCTCTTGAGAAAAGACCAGCACTCTCATACGCACAATGGCTGCTCTCTTAGCCGGGACTTCCCACTGTGCTCAGTGTGCGACTGGCAGTGTGCGTGTATATGTGTATGTAGTATATGTGTGTAACTCAGCAGGCTTTGCGTGGGGCTATCAGGGGCCATTTTGTGCCTGGATGGGCCTTTTACAGGGTTGTCCTCTCACATGGAGACGCACAGTGGGGAGTCATTTTAGTGCTGTACAGTAGACACTGGAGGAGGAGGAAAAAAAACAGCAGAGGAAGATTGGTGGAAAAATATCACTGTTGTCAAATAGAGCTTTCATTTGAGGAAGCTTGCAGTCATTGCCATAGTAACACAGTCAGCTGACAGTATTCTCCCCAGCCATTTGAGCCTTGTGAATGCTGATACAGCAACTACACTGTAAATACTGTACTCTGAAACAGGGACATCATTTCTCAAGCTATCAGTATCAACTCAGACAAAGAGACGGCAATGTATCACAGTACATCACAGTGTATTTCAGTCTGACACACCCGGATAACTTTATTGTAGCAGTGGCCTGTCAGCTGAGTTGGAAATTCTCAGAAACAACCACAGAAAGAGTCTTATAATAATTCTGTATTATATGATTCAAAGAGGCAACTTGGGGGAAAGAAAATACATGAAAGCCATGGGGATCAAAAGAGAGAGCAGCAGGCCTCCTGTGTATCTTCTCCTAACTTCAGAGGCTAGGTGGGCGGTTAAAAACAAAAAGCTACCAGCCTGAACTCCTACCTCCTCAACTGTGGCCTTACTACTGTGAAGATACACATGGGATCCGCAGATAAAATAGTGGGGTTGCTGCTTTGCCTGAAGCAATGTTATAAATCTTTAATTTTGCCTGTTAGCAATGACAAGGTAACACCGGTACATTCTCTGAAATTTTATTCTATTTATTACACTGCAGAGCCAAACACAAAAGTTGGCTCACCTGACAAGAGAACATCCAATTTTAAGAAACGTGTGGAGAGTGTGTAACCTACAAATGCACTGTCTTTCCCTCTCAGCTCTGCTCCATGTCAGCAAACCTCATTTTATGTACAGTTGCTAATGTCTACACAGTGAAGCCTGGGGAGAGAGTATAGACGTAGCGGTAGGCCAAAAAAAAAAAAGGTCACAGCATTGAAGCTAGTGTTGGCTTGGTTACTACAGCTTCTCAGCCGACCCCCACTCCTCTATTCAGTAAACTAGGCCATTCGCAAAACAACGACGGAATTAAGACTTTGGAGCTGTGAGCAGACCTAAAATATTATTTAAACGTACAAAGGCTAGACGGGGCATACACAACTTATTTCCAAGAAAATGTGAAGATTATTTTGTCTTGATAATCAACGTAAAAGTTGTGTCGCTAGGCAATCCCATTCTTTAAATCAGAAGAGAGCACATTGTCTTATGTGTTACTGTGCAAAAACAGAAATGAACTTCAACCAAAAATCAATGTACCTACCCTTACTGAAAAGACGATTTTGTTTGAAATGGTGGGTGGTGGGCGGCATGTGCTGAAAGCTTGTTAACTCCTCAGAGAGCACTGGGAATAAGTTAACTTTGTTTGGGCAAGGTGGACCTCAGCAGAGTTACGGTTCTGCTCTGATGCCTGGATGAGATCAATTATACAATAATATGCTCTCAATCATAGACCCCTACAAGATTTGACACTTACTCAAAATATTTGTCCTGTTTATACCTGTGATAAACATGCCTGATTTCAATAGAGAAAAATCAGGAATTTTTAAATAATCTTACTAAGCAACACTAAGAAACTTCTATTTCCCTACTGTCAGCAGTAACTGGCCTACACCCTGTTCAACTGGTGACGCCCAAATCATAACAATACTACGCCCATTAACTGTACTGTGTGTCATCCTGGCCCTTAAAGGATACTTCCCCCACAAAATGACCATTCGTAAACGAATTAGTCAGGCCATATTACCTTGAATTCGTGAAGGAAACTTTGTTGAACATATTGATTTATTGATTAATTGGGAACCACATTTAACAACAGCAAAACTATATAAAACATCTTTTTACAAACTCCCACTTGCAGCATAATCCAAATATATTTATCAAGTCGTATGCTCAGGACACACATGCATTTTTGCTAAAACTTTAAAGTCTGGATTTAAAGATAGCATTTTCAGTTTACTTTTAAATAGTAAGGTTTCAGCAAAAATGCATGTTTTTGGGAAGTGCTGAGCATACGACTGGATAAATGAGACTTGGATTGTACTGCATGAGCTGTGTGAGAGTTAGTTAACAGATGTTTTTGATATAGTTTTGCCGCTGTTAAATGTGGTCCCCAATTAATCAATCAATCAATATGTTTTTCAAAGGAGTTTTTGTCATGAATTCAAGGTAACACAGCATGAAAAATGTATAAACAAATGGTCATTTTGTAGGTGAAGTATTCCTTTATGACCCCAATAAGTCAGCAGACATGCTGCTACCAACACAGCTGCAGTGAACACAAAGGAAATCACGACCATGACCAACCTGAGCTGATCATCTGAGTAGATTTCATCATAACTAACACCAGTCTGTCATCACTGTGCTAAGGAGCACTTATCTGTAAGGGGCTTTTAGGACTGAGAGTTTCAGAACCACTTCACTCACGTAGAAAACGTCGATGAAGAGTCGTGAATGATGAAGAAGATCTATGGGGTCAGATCAGTCTCATAATGAATGAACTCACGCAGGGTTTTTCACGAATGCACATGCCCTGGTTCACAGTTGTATTTTGGACTCACTAATGCACACGATCTGTTTCGCAAATGCACACACTCTGGTTCACAAATATAATATTTATGCAAACTTGTAATATAAATTCGGAAATGCACACGATCTGCTTCACAAATATTATTTTGAGGCACACTTGTAATATAAATTCACAGATCATGCGAATCGCTGAATGTGCATTTACAAACTGCTTCTCATTTGTGAACCTCTCTACATTTGTGAGAGAAATCTGTGTGGTGAATTTTGAGACTCCCCTGACATCGCAGGTCAACGAACGTCACCACTGGCTGATAAATCTGTCACTCAAATTTATGATTCTGATTGACAGATTCATCAGTTAATCAGGTGTGTACGCTTTCAGCCAATCGTATGGCTCCTTACATTTTCTCCACACTTTTAAACCAGTCGCAGAGCTACTGAGCTACTGTTTGCAGTGTTCAAATGGTGGAAGAGACATGGATCAATCTCAGCCTGTAAGTAACACATTTATCTTATTATCCCCTCGTTGTAAATCATGCAATGTTATTGAATTATAATGAGTTGAAGCGTTCTGCTTAGCCAAGTAACATGTTTGAATGAACATAAACTATGAATACACCCTATGTAAGGAGCCATACGATTGGCTGAAAGCGAACACACCTGATTAACTGATGAATCTGTCAATCAGAATCATAAATTTGATTGACAGATTTATCAGCCAATGGTGACCTTCGATTCGCATGATCTGTGAATTTATATTACAAGTGTGCCTCAAAATAATATTTGTGAAGCAGAGCGTGTGCATTTCCGAATTTATATTACAAGTTTGCATGAATTTTTTTATTTGTGAACCAGAGTGTGTGCATTTGCGAAACAGATCGTGTGCATTAGTGAGTCCGAAATACAACTGCGAACCAGAGCATGTGTATTCGTGAGAAACCCTGCGTGAGTTCATTCATTATGAGACTGATCTGACCCCATAAAGATCAGTCAGAATGACGAAGCACCAGTTGCTTTAAATGTAAGATGTTTGGTTTGCAAGAAAATCAGAGGTATAATTAAGAAAATAGAACTGCAAGATAAAAAACTAGGAGTATGCTATTATCTGATTTAACAGCTGTCACATTTTGAGTAATCATTTGTATTAGTGTGTATGTAGTGTCCTCACGGTGACTGTCTCCTAGCAGTTAGCAAAGGAGGATATTTGTGAGACAGGATAATCAAGGTATTATTCCACGTGCTGATTTCTTTGCCTTATTTTCGGGATCACCTATAGGTCAGCTGCTAATCCTTTTTTCCCCACCACAAGTCAACACTCCACCTGCATCACTGCAAACTGAGACAGCAGGAAGATTTTCCACACTCACTCTTCATTTAAAATGATGCTGCAATGGAGCAAAGATGAGAGATTCAATCTTCTCTCTGTGCTGTTTATTCCTCTCCACCGTCTTACCAATTACACCTCAGAATTCAAACTCTCCAAATATGTATCTGTAAGGAAAAATGCGTGTACATGTGTATGTTTGTTGATATTTTGTTGTGTGATTTATGTACTCACATGGTCTCTAATCTCCTGCTCCACAGTGGGGGACATCATGATGACACAGATGATGGTGACCAGCAGGAAGTAGAGGGCGTACATGACACGTGTCCCTGTGGACTGTTTGATCTTGGGGCAGCAGTTACAGCAGCACGAGCAGGCCGCTGAGCCGCAGCAGCAGGCCAGCTGCACACAAAGAGGACAATGGAGAAAAGAGGGAAAGAGAAAGATGGGGAAAACATTAGCATATCAGTTTCACAATTTTCCACACCCTAATAAGCCATCTGATACGGACATAATGCATTTACCAAAGGTTCTTAGATAAGGCAGGCCCGAGTTTTAGAGTGCATTCTGCAACCATCTCTGTTGGCTACAGAAGCTTCTAGTGTTGTCATTAATACCAATTTATCACTACATGTTGATGGTTTTTAAAACTCGTGTTCTTCAGTATTGATACACCTGTGCCAGCTGTGCTTTCTCACGTTCTCTTATTGGTAATGGTGTCAAATATCAATATTTTTCAAGTTACTATATCAAAGTAGCAGATTCCAGTATTGTGAAAACACTAAAGGCTGCACTTTGATGTTCCTTAAAGGAAGGAAACAAAGCAAACAATAATCTCCCAAGAGCACCGAAATGCATTTGACTCAAGAAGTCAAACATTTACTGACTGCAACAAAAGTTTTTTAACAGGAAAATATATTGAACGAGAGCACTGGACAAAAGATAAAAACAGATATACACCTGAGGGAGGAAAAAAAAACTCAGTCTGAAATGTGAACAACATCCTCCCTTTACCCTCAGACCTTCAATTCAGTAAATGCGAACGCCACTAAAATAGAAGAGAAAACTATAACAGGAAACGAAGGGAGGAACCTCAGATGAGCATGTACGGACAGAAATAGAGGTAGTAAAACACAACAGTTGGTTAAACCTCAGATGCCAGAACCAATGAACTGAGACACCTTAAGGTGGTTTTTCAACATGTGTCCTCTTTATAGAACACTATAAAAACAATACCAATCCAAGTTTAAAGTTCAGCGTTAAGAGATGGGACTGTCCCACAGTTACTTTGGTGTTAACAGATACGGTCAGTTCTAGCACTAAATGCAACACACATAATCCTGTAATTACAAAACACACATCTCACCCCCCGCATGAGACTGTCGGGGCCTTAAGCAGCTCCTTCAGTGACAGACTGTGACACCCACAATGAGGGAGCGCTACAGCAGGTCCTTCATTCCCACGGCGGTCAGACTTAGTATATAGTACAACATGATGAAACACTGTTGTCTCTATTTCCATCGACCACCACTTTTAAACGACAGCAACTTTGTACTCGAGTTTTTCATATCATGGATATTATATTACACTACACTGTATTATGCTACACACCATGTGTCTATTACAATTACAGTGTAACCATTCATCAAGTATCTGTATAAGTGAAAGGTATATGTAGTGTGCTGTTATTGTTATTTGTATTTCTTCTATCTTGTTTCATTTTTATTAATAACTCTTTTTTCCTTTGCCTTCATGCTGCTGTGACGTGAATTTCCCCAAGTTTATCTTGTCTTAGCAAAAGGTGCATGGTTAAGCACTTAGAGTACAGGATCTAACGTCTTTTTCTTTTTTTCCATACTTCTTACTGCAGGTCTGAGCAGGAAGACACAAGTGTGGCAACTTCCTAGATATGGAAAAACTTGCAGGAGAAGACACCAGCCTGACAGTGTCTTCGCTCATTCATGGTTTCTATCACAAGAGACAAATCCCTCCCCCTCCTTCACAGCAGCAACCCTTGGTTGGTGAAGACAGTGAAGTCTTGTCCGAAAACACACTCACACACACACGAAGTCACTCACAGAGGCCTACTCTGTTTCTTCTGACAGGCCCTCAAACAGGGGGGCAGCCTCATAAAGACAGGCCCTGTGTTCTATTTAGGAAAGAGGAGGTTTTTATAATTATACAGTATAGCGTCTTTCTGCAGGCACCCCACCCTGCTGTTGTAAGCTTCCTACTCCCCAGTGCGCAGAACACACACTGCTGTGGTGAGAGGTGAACGTCTGTTGTGGTCTACAGTCGAGGTGTGGTACACTGTAAGGCTGCATCGGTGCGCAGCTGCTGGAGGGCTTACACGCAACAGTTTCTTTTGTATGTTCTCCCCTTATGGGATGCAACACACACTTTGGTAGTGATAAGGTAAAGGTGGTGTGGCTACATGCCAAAGCTAGTCTGACCATGGGTGAGCTACAGGAAAAACTTGTCTCCAGGTGCTACTGTGGCCTTAGGTGAGAGCATCAGGGTAGGTGTTTTAGAGAAATTCTGTCTACTTTAGATTCTTGTATAAAAGTCTAAATCAAAACTTCTGTGATTTTTTTGTGTGTGTACACAAGAGAAAAGGACTCTTTCACAAAATCATAAAGTTCTGAATCTCTCATTCTTTTTAACATCTCACACACAAACTTCACCTTCAAATCATTAGGACACAACATCACCCTTAATAACTGATTCTAGCTGGTTGCTGAATACACACACACATAGGCGTTGCTATCTATCAAGCTCAAGGTGAAAAAATGAAGAAGTATTTTAAGAATCTGTTCCCCAGTTTCTCAGAGCAAACACACTTTCACTTTCATGGCACTTTTCTTGCTTACTGGAATCTCAGTAAAATGTTCCTTTTACTTAACTCTTACAATATTAACCTTTTAGCTGTTAAGTCACAATTTATTTTCCACACAGGAGAACATGAGCAGATGGGCAATGACTTGTCAACAACTAGCCGACCCATCAACTGAGGGTGTCATAGCTGTGAACATAAACATTTTATGAAAGCTGACTAAAGGCTACAGTTGCTTCAAAAGGGAGCACCAACAGGTGGATTCTACAAGCAAAATGTATTTTAAAAAATGTGTGTCAACAAAATGGTTCCTCTCCTGTGACTGTATTGAGTCTATCTGTATCCCTGAAAAACATTTTTCCCCATTGTGCTTAATCTTCTTACTGTGCATGTTGTTCATGCACCTTGTAGCTCAAATTATTTAATGTCTTAATATTTGTAGGGCATTTTAAAGGAATTTTTCACCAGTAACAACAGCAAAACTATATCAAATCTACCTTTTACAAACTCACACACAACCTGTGTAATATAATCCAAGTCTCATGTATCCAGATGTATGCTCAGTACTTCCCAAACATGTGTATTGTCACTAAAACATTAGGATTTAAAACATGTCAGTACAGTCAGTCTCATACATGGCCATGTAGCATGCCAGAGCATGCATGTTTGTTTGAGCTCTGCTCAACCAGAGCTAATACACACGCTTAGGTCATGTGACTCATAGGTGAAGTGTTTCATATTGCACATTTTAGCAAAAATGCACAGGGAAGTGCTGAGCATACGACTGGATAAATGAGGCTGGTATTATACTAAGTGTGAGTGTGTGAGAGTTTGTTAATTCATTTATTGAGATGGTTTTGCTGTTGTTAAAGGCGGTCCCAAAGATTTCACTTCATGAAGACCATTCACCATTTTTTGGATTACTGGCTCACCATGAAGGAATGCAAGAAAAATAATGTTTTCTTAACGAATTCAACATAACACACCCTGAGTAACTGATATACTAACACACAACAAACTTAAACTGACAGGATATGAGGGTAGAGGTGCGAGGGGAATGACATGCAACAAACATCCCCAGCTGCACTGCATTGCAATTACATTGTCAGAGTTATAAAATGAAGTCCAGGACATTCCACCTTGTAGCTCAAATGTTTTTTCTTCAGACCTATTAATGCATCTGAGCAAGACTAGCTCAATTTGCCTTTCAGTCACAACAGTAATCTTAGCTCTTGTCAGTGTGTGTTTCCTAAGCTGGGGTCTGTATTCTGGCCAGGGTGTCCTGATGTAGTAAAGCCAGTGTGCAACATCGTCTGATGTGTTGCGTTCCGCTCCAAATGCCAGTAATGTGCGGTATGCTGCAGACTCGTGGAACCACACAAGGCACATGGTCAGGAGGATCAAGCTACTTCTCTGCCCACATGGCTCGGCCTCTCTGTCCAGAGGTTTCCCCAGCTGTCAGTCTCCTCTAGATGAACTTGCCTGAGGCTCAATAATGGTGACCAGCAGCCTTCCCTTTTCTGATACAAGCTGTGTGGTGTCAGTTAGCTGGTTCTCTAAACAGATTCCTATGTGAAACCAAACTCAATTATGCTTGTGCTCAGTTCTCTTTAAGAGCTGAGAAAAACATTGCGGTGTCTGGTGCTCTTGTTACAAGGGGTCGACATGAATGCAGTCAAGAACAAAACAATTAACTGAATCTTTTGGATCAGGTAGCCAGCAAAGGAACCCATCCTTCATAAGAAAATCTGGGTTAAAGCCCTTGTTATAGTACGTGTTTGTCTTGCTGTAATGTCCTTGAGACAAACTGTGGAGCTCTCCCAACCCCACAAGTTTATTTAAGCATGCGTAAATAGGTCAACATACAAGGTTCATGTGTAATTCTGTAATGCAGAAATAAGCACAGCAGAAAAATAGGTCAAAGTATAAATTTTACCTCCTCGTGCTATCTGGTTATGGGTTATGGGCAACAAACACAAAGACATCTTTGATGCTGCTTCAAACAAAAAGAACGAGGCCAGTTAATTCCCAAATAGGATTTAAAAGTGGCATTTTAACATCCACTTGTGGAAGTGGGCATTGAGAATATGCGCACACAATTTACCAATGTGTGAGAGACCACTGTGGATTTAATCTAAGAGAACATATGAAGAGAAATTCTGCCTTCAAGGCTTCATGTGCATATTTCTGCTTCCAGGCAAACTAAGTTTAATGTATGTGGCCCCTGCTCTCCATTTGACTACACACAGCTTAACAGGATAAGCTCTTTTTTTGTCTCCGCTGCACCCACACGTCTTTCTCAATGGGCGATTAACTAACCACAACAGACTGAGAGTAAGCAGGAAAAAAAACAGGATGATTTAAATCATGAGGGTGTTTAGATTTCATTAGTGCGGGGGTGTTTCACCAGCGGACTGCACACATTGAGGGGGCAACGGTAAACTGCAGCAGAACTGATGGGAGGGAGGGGGGGCCAGGAGAAGGGGAATGTCTCAGGGAATTCCACCGTACACAGATACAACAAGAGTATCCATGGTAACCAGCGCTGACCCTACCCACTTAATAGGGCCATCTACCCCCAGTTCCACTGCCCCCCTGCCCCACCAGCATGTCGACAGGTGGTCGGCGTGTCTGCAGCGTTCACCCCTGCTTCAATATCAACAGCAACCCCCCACTCGTTTGTCATGTTGCTCTCGCCCTACGTCCCAAAGATCATCATGACATGCTACAGCTAACATGGCACTTCAACCACTTGCTAGGTGCACCCTGGTTTAGCTTAACCAGACTTCAAATAAACCAAAACTCCCACAACTCTCCACTGAAGGCACCGAGCGTCACTACAGTGTGAGTGTGGGACTCTTGAGAGACAAAGACTTGTCTCTTTCTCACTCAGCCTGCAGCTCTGTTTCACTCTCTTCATCTCATTTCCTCCATCCTCCCCCACCGTGTCACTTGGAGGCTTATTGTTGTCATCTCTTGTCCTTTTTTCTCTTATTTTCTCCTTTTCCCCCCTTTCTTTGTTGGCTTCAGCTGCCCTTTACCCTAAATCGCTCCCCTGCTACCCTCCAGCTGTTCTAGGAGTCAGGAGAAAGACAATATTGCTCAAAGCACGAACACAGGACAGGAATCAGCTTTATGTGGAGAGGATGGACAGGACACAGCAGTGAGAATAACCTCAGGAAATGAACCCAAATGCCATTCGAAATGAAGAAAGTAGCTCCAGAGACAGAATTAGTCTGTATGACACTGGCTTGTTAAACAAGGACTCTGACTTACAGCTGGATGCTTAATCAACAAATGTGATCCAGTCCCACATGTAGACGATCCCGAGACCACATCTGTGAGCCGTTTATCAGAGGGAACATTGATGATAATTACAATGTTTTCCCCTCCTCCATTCTCCACCACCTTATTATCCTCAATCCGGCAGTAATATAAAAAATTGCAGTATTTAACAAACAGGAAACAGCAAACGTAGCCTACATTAAACACACAGGGGTAAACTCTAGAGCACATAGCCACACTGACACAACTGCTTACGCAATACAAACAGACCAGTCGCTAAATAGGTCACCCAACATATCACAGTATGGTACAGCAAAGAGGACTCAGGAAGGGGGACACAGATACAGAGCTAATTAAGGGTTTTCTCCTAAAAGAAATCAAGTAGCCACGTAGATGTGACAACAATGCTTCCACTAGTTAGGAAGTGAGGATATGTGACAAAATCTGGATGGAATACCCATAAAGTGGTACATGTGGCATTTGTGATGGGAGTATTTTGGCACCAGACTACAGAAACAATCTGTTTCTGCTGTGACACAGATTTCCCCTCCAAAGATGAGAAGAGAGGGAAAAACTTTGATCGGCTGATTTGAGATGTTGACTTTATGTTTATCAGTGGGGGAAAAAATAATTCTCAGTGGAGACATAAAGCAGCACAGACATACATGACTCACATCTGAGATGAGCACAGTCAAAACAACTTGACTGGGAAAATGCAGCATAAGAATTTCAATGGCTGCATCCGTGGGAGTATAAACCTGAGGTAGATCCAAACCACCAGCGTGACTGTTCATTCATTCATCTGCTACATTCATCTTTAATCTCTGTCCTACTTTTCTTTAGTGCTTTCTGCCTTAAAGAAGTAGACTATGCCGTTACAATGGCTGCTTTAAAACTGAGGGAACTCCCTGTTAGTTACAGCTTAATAATAGTGGCCACTGGATAAAGCTGACCACAATGAATCATGGCAGACCAACAGTTCAGTCGAAACTGTAGACACACCCTCTTATCTCAAATTTCAACATTGCATAGGGTTGAAGGCAGCAAGGAGAAACAAGCAGAAGGAGAAAAAACTAAAACAATGAGACACATGGCAGAAACTTTCTCACACACAAAAGTTCGGTTGGCCCAAGCTCCAGACCAAGACCTACTCCACTTCCCCTTACGTTGTGACTGACAGCTCTGCTATTGTCCATATAGCTAGGCAGCTGTATACACACAGCAAAAATGTATCACTGCTCTGTTTCCTATACACAAAGGGAGGGCTTTGCTTCACTCTTGGCAAATACAGCCCCTAGCTACAACCAACAGAGAGAAACTTAAGTCCAATGGACAGAAAGGAAAGAAAGACAAAACTGAGGTACAGTGAAAAGCTGGAAAACAGCGCAGGAATGAAACAATACAGCGCAGACAAAGGAGTCAGTCACAAAAATAACCAAGGGAAACAGACCAAACAAGAACAAAAGACAGTCAAAATACAAGGCAATATCAGATCAACAGGCACAGACTAATCCAACGTCATGCTGTGTTTACCCAAAGGCCTGTGTCACTTCCCTAAGTGTATTGTTTACTAGTGTGATGCTTACAGTTTCACAGAGTTGCAAACAATATCCTGGCTGCAGCCTTACAGTAAGCTCACTTGATACTAATGACACCATGCAAAGAGTTGGCTGGCATTTCACACAATTACATCAGCACCTTCAACCCCTGCACAGAAGTACTTAACTACAGAGACAGACAGGGGAGATGTGAGAGAGAGGAGGTTGGGGAAGACGTTATCGCTGCCGTATGACAGTTCAGAGGGAGACAAAAGAGATGAAAGATTGCCAGTGATGTCCCTGTGGGAAAACAAACTCCTGCTGCTGCTGACCACAGCGAAATTCCTGAGGGGAGACTGAAAATAGCCGACGTGTCTCGCACGGACACAGTTGGCCGGTAATCCTAATCGTATGAATGACCCTGGAATTTAAGTTGTTGGGGACTGCTACAGATGTTTGTAAACTGTGTTCACTTAGGCTTTTACAAGTCAAGTGATTTTACAGCTCACCAACAGCTGTTTTTGGGATCCCCTGCCCCTGAGAGACATTATAGCCTCTGTGCCATGACCTCAGCAACAAGCAGTCAAACCACCTGATGTGACGTGTTTGTGTGAGTGTTGCTCATGAACATTTGGTGATAGTTTCAATGATTTTTGTTTAAATGGGAAATAACATTTTAGACAGCTAGCATTCTTAAGAATTGTAGAAATCTTTTCACGAGAAACACAATGTTACACATAACCTGCATCAGTCATGGGATGACTATTTCAAAAACTCAAACAATAAATAACGCCCTTCTCTACCATTCCCCGTTATCAAATGCCTTTGGTTATCTTCCACCACCCTGATAAAGGCAAGACAGCCAGAAATGTTTGGTGATTAAAGCATGGTGCACTGGGGAAAAGTTGTGCAACAGGCCAGTGTGTAAGTCCAACGCTTGATGTCTTACTCAAGGATACTTTATCAGGAAAAATGCTTGCTGGACCAGTCTCTAGTATCCTCTAGGTCCTCTAGACTGATGTACCCTGCCAAAGTTCCCTGTGCCATAGCTGTGCTGCTTGAAACACCCACATGGATTCAGTCCTGTCCCACACTCACGGCCAACGCTTGCAGCGCTTTGGACGAAACTCAACACTGAGCTAAAGCCTACCCCCTATCCCATCACAATATGGCATACATCCCCGATCCCACTGAGAAATTACAAGTGAGCTGCTCCCACACCATGCCTGCTCCTCTCTCCAAATCTAACCCAAACAACACCCACCCTCCGTTAATTTCCACCTCCTAGCCAGAGGAAATTAACAGACCACACATCAATTTGGGCTACTCTAAACCTCAAGAGGGGCACATATATGCGCACTCAAAAAGCTAATTACAAGTACACACATAAATAGAGATGGCGACAAAACTGAATGGGTGTCTGTGACAGGGATTAGCACTCCACCAGCACAGCAACACAAAACTGATTTTATTGTTTGCCCTTCGTTTTCTCTTAATCCTTCCCTGTTTCCATCATCCAGTCTTTGAAAGGAACAGGAAACAGAATTGAGCTCCACTCAGATGAGAGATGTGTCCGTGTAATTAAATTCCTGACCAGACTGGCTCAGCAGTGGTAACCCTGTGGTCAAAACAATCTGTTGGATGAGAAAAGGGCACTCAGCGCCGAAGAAAATCCTCTCTAACTTTACATATAAACCACAAGCTGCCTGTATTTTCAAAGGAATTCTGCAACCTCTTATTACTGGCAGCCCTTGAATAATTCCAACAGTAAAAACAGCAACCACTTTTATTACTGACTAATGTGCAGAATATTTTCTTGAATGACTGATAAAGCCTTTAATGTATAAATGGCAGATAATGGTTTTGTCCAACCAACAGTCCCAAACACAATATAGCCTAACTCAAATTACTATCATAGAGGAGGGCAAGAAAAACAAATAATATTTGCTACCCAAAGGCTGGAATTAAATGTTGACATTTTTGCTTTAACAAATACTAAAAACAATAAATCAGTCATTCAGTTAGACTTTAATAATGATCAAAATTATCAATTAATTTTCAATACATGATTTTTTGAATTATTGTTTCAGCTTCAAAAGTTACCATGATATTTCGTTAACATGCTACTATAAGTAACAGAATCTTGCAATTTTAATATACCAGTTTTTCACCAACAGTTCATTACAAAAGGGGTATATAAGATTATTTAATTCCAAATTAAGGCTGTTTGGTATGAAAAAAAAATTATATTGTGGTTATTTTGACAGATTTTGCAATACGATTTGCAATTTTAGTAGGAATGATAATTTTTGCATTTAACTGTCACTAAAAAAAAATATAAAAATTAGCAAACCAAACAAGCTTGTTTCCTTACATCTGGAGTATGATTTGTGCGCCAGGGCATCTATGTGGTACCACAGTGCTTCATTTATAATGCTGTGACACATTTTACTTTTGTTAAAAAAAAATGCAGCTCCTGCAATTTGGATACTGCAGTTGCATATTATGATTTTGATTATATTTCAATTGATTGTGCAGCCCTATTTGAAATAGCATAGTTTTAATAGCTGTGTGCCTTTTACATGTAATTCTGCAACTTCAAAACTGACTTCAAACATCTCAGAAACAAACAAACAAGTAGGCCTATTCATTTTATGTTTACAGGGAGTATACTGTATGATGTAGCTAATTTCAAACATTAGAACTTACTGTTCATAACCAATTCAGAAACACACCAATGAAACCTTAATGTTGGTTTCTATAGGCTAAGGTTAGCCTTGTGTGACTGGTATAGGAAGTAGCTAGAAATGGGATTGGCCTGAAGTTTTTGAGCTGGGGAGCAAGATGTTCCTCAGTGGTTAGAAAAGTGCAACTTTGCATTACTGAAAGGGAAACAATGAAACCACAATGAGGACTCATCTCTCGCTGCCATTGTACAGACACAACACGTCTAAGCCCTGCTAACCCACAATGTTTCCATCCAACACATCTGTAAAAACACAAGATGACGTTACTTGTGATAGCGAGTACCGCACGTTGGCCGCTCGCGCTGTGTGCTGATGTTGAAGCTAACGTTAGGTGCCTCGTCTTTCTTTGTCTCCCAACAGCTGTGGCGTCACTACAGTGAAGTTATTCAGTCGTTTCAGTGAACGAATTATAACATGTTCATATTGTGAATGAATTATGGTGGCTGACAGGAGTCACCACGATGTGAAATAACCGCTGAGTCGCGTTAGCTGACAATGAGTGCCTACAGATATCGACACCAACAGTAAACAAGACTGACTGAAGTCGACGTTACACCAAACGTTAGCATACAGCTTCACTGTAACGTCTCATTGTGGCGTTTACAACCGTCACATTTAACAACAACAACAAAGCAGCGGTAAGTCAGAGTAGTGTTCCTCACCTGCGAGATACAACACGGGGTGCACATTTTGAAGGGAGACAATAAATAAAATCCGATCAGGAGAGAGACGAGCTGGCTGTTTGCTCAGTCGCTTTCTTCTTCCTCCACATGAAATCAGCAGCAGCACACAGGGAACAACGCGCCTGTCCTCCTCGATCTGCTCCGTCCTCCCTCCTCCCTGCCTGCCTGGCCGCTGTGGCGGCCGCTGTCTCTCCTCCTCCTCCTCCTCCTCCTCCTCCCCCCTCCTTATTCCTCCCTGTCTCTCCTCCCACAGCACATCACCAACAGAAAGCCAAACACAAAGCTGTGTTGCCTCTGCCACAGTCAGGGAGCATCAAGAAGTGGCTCAAACCAGATGACTAAATAGGCCATGAAAGTTTAATTACAATAAATCTACACACACTCTAAGGTTACAGTGTGCTTTCATTACAGATCAAAGCCTGTCACACAGCCACATGTCACACAGATTAAAATCACTGCCCAGAACCTTAGATATTGGGAATATTAAGGAAATAAGACATTTTTACAAGAGCTATTTCACACTATTATTGAGTCAGTTAGAGACAAAGGATGAGAAAGTACCAACATGGATGGATCTCTGAATGGGCCAACCTGGCACAAGCCCAGAGGCCTCTCTGGCCTTCACCTGTATTAACCATGGGAGACCAGGGAGACTCAAATTGACTACAAAGTGATGCATAAGGAACTGCAGAGAGACACAAAATAACTAAACCGGGGCCAACACAACCACAGAGACAAAAAATGACCAAAAGACAAAAACTAACCTCAGAGAGACACAAATATAAGTCAGAGAGACACAAAATTACCCAAGAGAGACACAAGTGTACCTCAAAGAAACACAAGATAACTACAGAAAGGTGCACAACAACCATAAAGAGACACAAAATAACTTAAGAGAGACACAAAATTACCTCAGAGAGCCATACAATTACCTCAGAGACACAAAATTACCTCAGAGAGACCCAAATTTAAGTCAGAGAGAGACAAAATTACCTCAGAAAGACACAAATTTACATCAAGGAGACACAAAATTACTTCAGAGAGACACAAGTGTACCTCAAAGAGACACAAAATAACTAAAGCAGGGGCAAAACAACCTCGAAGAAACACAAAATTACCAAGAAAAAGACACAAAATTACCTCAGAGAGCCACAAATAACCTCAGAGAGACACAAATTTAAGTCAGAGAGACACAAAATTACCCAAGAGAGACACAAGATAACTACAGAAAGGGGCAAAACAACCTCAAAGAAACACAAAATTACCTCAGAGAGCCATACAGTTACCTAAGAGACACAAAATTACCCCAGAGACATACAGTTACTTCAGAGATACAACCTTACCCAAGAGAGACACAAGTGTACCTCAAAGAGACACAAAATAACTACAGAAAGGGGCAAAACAACCTCAAAGAGACACAGAACGACCAAGAAAAAGACACAAAATTACCTGAGAGACACAAATGTACCTCAAAGAGACAAAAAATGACCAAGAAAGACATAAAATTACCTCGGAGACACAAAATTATCTTAGAGAGACCTAAGAGAGAAACAGTTTTACATCAGAGGGACACACGTTTATGCCAGAGATAGACAAAATTACCTAAGAGAGACACAAATGTACCTCAAAGAGAAATAAAAATGACATCAGGGAGAAGCAAATCTACCTCAGTGAGAGACAATTTTTTCTCAGACACACAAAATTACCAAAAAAAGGACATAAAATTATTTCAAAGAGACTCAAACAACAAAAAATAAGCAAAACCACCACAGAGTCTGTGTCTTGCCCCTGTAGTATGGAGGAGAGGTGGTGGGACCTCTTGCATATCTGTGCCCAGGGGCCCATTGTCTCATAATCCACTCTTGAGTAAAAATGAACAGGCTTTATGACTTAATGAGGAATATGAGTCTGTGTTCTGTTTGGCAACATGTTGTGTTTGTGTGTCATGCACATACAAGTGCCTAGCCCACATGGAAAACACCAAAAAATACTGCTGTGGTTTAACATTTGTTAGACATGAACCTAACTTCTTATATTTCACTGGAAAGTTTGTCTTCTTTCTTCAATGAAATCTGCCACAAAAGACTCCCCTCCTAAAACACAGCTCAAGTTTTTTATTACTTTCCAGTATTTCAAAGTGTAATGCTTAAATTTAACACAATGAGCAATAAAATTAAATGACCTTCATCCTCAATCTCACCCAAATCACATGAAGTCTTTTCTCTCTTCAGCGTGATCAGGACCTGCCTGGAAATCTTTGACTCAGTTAAATTCTGCTTTACATAAGGCTCTGCACTGTATTATTTATGCCAAGGTCTTAATCACTGCTCTGCAGATCATCCCACATGCTTATCTTACTGATTCTGGTATATGAGCAAGCATGACTTTCTCCCACAAACCCTGCGCTCATGTTCTGTAACAGCATGTGGGCAACAGTGAGCTGGCTCCAACAGTGGCTTTCCTGGCCAGTGAAATGGCCTTTGTGTGAGCCGGAGCTGATAAGGCTGCTACTGTAGCTCTCTAGGACTGTGCTGCTATTTGCCAAACCTGTCATCTGACCAGCTCACCCAACACATACGCACACTGTAGTCACTCACCACTGCTGCCACACAAAGTCATTGTGTCCTTTCTCAGTGCAGTATTGTGGACACTTATAAATACGCACAAATCACACAGGGTGCCTTTCTGAACTTTGGGATCGTGACCTTAAATCCATGACCGTCTCTGTTTAGATCCCAAAATGGTTACACTAGACAAGTAGACGATAAAACGTGGCACAGCTGACTACAACTGACACAGATGGCGTGTTAACTTTACACAGAAAACACACATCTGCTCTGGCTGTTGTTACAAATAAAGAAATGGATCTGATTAAATATAAAGTCTGATTTTTTTCATCTGTGACTCTCATCTCTTCCTCTTCCATTGTCTTCTTCTCCAATCTGATGCGGTTTGACAGACAACCAAAAGGGCAGCAGATTGCCTGCCAGAGCATCAGGCCTCTGACATGTCAGACTGCATTAGATCATAGTACTGTTGGAGAGAAGGGACAGAGGGGGGGACTTTATGTCTAGTGGCACATTGTTGCATGACACTGTCAAGCGTAGCGTCACCCTGTCTGCCCTGAACACTGGGCTCATGCCACATAAACACACACAGTTGAATACACACCTTTCCCTCTGACTCAGACTCACATGCTAAGCAAATAAAGCACCAGTACATTTCTGTCTGCACATATTCAACAGGTGAAAAAGAACACTGTGTGAACACTTCTAATGTGATATCAGTCTGTATACTGTGGACTGTACAGTTGTTTCTGTGTGAACTTGTACACTAGAGGAGACATTCTCACAATAATGCTTCACCACCACTGAGGACAAATATTTGTTAATAAATCATAAGTAAAGTAGTTTCACTGTGAGTTAAGGTAGGCAGGTTAAAGGGACAGTTCACCCCAAAATAAAAAATAGATATTTTTCCTTTTACTTGTAGAGCTATTCATCAGTCTAGATTGTTTTGGTGTGAGTTGCAGAGTGTTGGAGATATCAGCTGTAGAGATGTCTGCCTTCTCTTGAATATAATGGAACTAGATGGCACTCAGCTTGTGTTGCTCAAAGAACCAAAAAATAAAAATCAATCAATAAAAAAATTGAAAAACTCAACAGCAATGTCTCTTCCCAGAAACAGTAGTAACCCAGTTACTCAAGATAATCCACAGATTTTGTTGTGAGCAGTTTCATGTAGGAACTATTTTCTTTCTACCGAACTACGCCCGAGCGGCAGTAGCTCAGTCCATGGGGAGTTGGGTTGGTAACCAGTTGCTGGTTCAAGTCCCCGTCCAGACCAAATATGGAGTGTGTACTGGTAGCTTGAGAGGTGTCAGTTCGCGCCTGCCCAAGTATATCTTCTTCTTTTACACCCACCGTCATCACTGCCCGGACAAAAGCATCAACTGCTAGCTCACCTAGCACCATTGAGGTAGCCAATGTTACTACATTAGTTTATACCTGTCGTCTATGGGTAGATGCACACTTCCTTCTGCGTGGTGATAAAGTTGATGGGTTTAGTTTGGTAGACAGAAAATAGTTCCTACATGAAACTGCTCGTAACAAGGTCTGTGGATTATCTTAAGTAACCGGATCATGATTTCTAGAAAGAAACACTGTTTTTCCAATGTATTTTTTGGCACTTTGCCACAAGCTGAGTGCCATCTAGTTCCATTATATTCAAGAGAAAGCAGACATCTCTACAGCTGATATTTCCAACACTTGGTAACTCACCCCCCAAAAAATCTACACTAATAAAGAGCACTACATATAAGAGGAAAAACATGTGTTTTTGATTGTGTGTTGGACTGTCCCTTTAATTATAATGACAGTAGGAAATCACATACACATTTAAATACATATACATGAAATAAATCAGGCTTGCTTGTTTGGTTGTTCTTATTTTCAGTCACATAAATATACATATTACAAGAGGCTCCCAGAGCTTAGGCATCATTGTTACAATGAAGAAAGATCAGAGCAAACGCTATTGACCTCTGTTGTGCATCACTCATTGGGTGCTACACACAGCAGCACCTTGGATACTAAGAGCTAACTTCAGGCACAATTCTCAGCTGATGTAACAGCTACAACCTCTAACATTTCCTAAAGTGAAGTCACATCTGAGCCTTTTTCCCCTCCACTGGATTTGGACTTTTTTTTTTTTTTTCATTCTAGTGGACGATCCTGAGCAATGCGGGCAGGCTGAGCCACGTAATGGTGTGAAGATGATTGGTCATCTGATGAACCAGGTCCAGTCTGGTCAGAAAATAAGCTTCTTCTTCATCACAGCTGGAAATATGAAAAAATGAAAAGACTGTTGTTACAAACATTATAAAAAAGCAGTAACATACTGTATCTACACTACATGTGCAAGTAAAACAAGCCTGTAATGAGTGATCTGCTGTAATGAGTTTCCGTGTGCTTTAAGTAGTTGGAAGTTCCCTCTGTAATATACTGTAGCATAGAGCAAAGCGTATAGTCAACCCAGATATTTTCCAAACCACAGGAGGAGCTGGAAAAGCTTTGAACCTCCCAGTAACACTGAGGTCCTCCTTCAGTAAAACATACCCTGCCACAATCCGCTAAACTCCACGTGTGTGTTTGTGTTCTACTTGGCTATATTCTGACTTTCTAACTGCAGTTAGATGTGCAGCCAACACCCTCTGAATTACTAGGTTCAATCGAGTGGTATTCTAGATTTACGATCACAGTGTGCCTAACCATGAGAACACAGGATCGGTTCACTCGGCTAAAATTCACAACATGCTATATGTAAGTTTGGTCTGAGTGGGATGTTCTAAAATTTCCAGCTGCCTTCTAAATCGGCCTCAAACATTTTGTAGCAGACACTGTCGAAACCACTATTTAAACATCTTAACCATAATTATATTGACCAGCTTTATTTGACTTTAGGTATATCAAGGTCAAGTTGGCATTTGGTGGATTAGAGGGACCATTTAGTAGCTATGAGCTAATATGTGCTGATTACTTGTCTCCAAGCCTTCGATTTTCCTCTTGAGCCCGACTGTTTCCTTCTCCCTCAGAGCCTCAGCTGTGCAGTTTGGTCGGGGGAGTTGGGGTCCAAGAGTGGGACCAGGTCGATTGCTGAAGTACTTTGTCTTCAGAGCCTGAAGAACAACAGACAACATCACAGACATATCCTCAACTGCAAATGGACAATTGGTCCTTTGGTAGAAATGTCGGCAAGTCCACTGCAACCATGTATGTACATTTGGGCTGCAGAATATATCAGTGATGTCAACTTGCCCAGTAATCACACTGCAAAAGACTGTGATATTGCACTTTGAATATAGTAACAATGTGCAAAATTACATTTCATCTGTGGGCACATTTGTCTGATTCGCACCATGCTGTTAACTCTCTGGCCAATCAGACAGAGCCCTCGCTGTTAGGCATCATCTGACTGGTCAGAATCTGCAAGAGACTAGTGCTGCTATACTACTCTGCATGGTTTTAAGTGTGACAAGGTAAGTGCCGACAACAATGCGAATGCCAGAGAGAAGCTAGCAGCACCTAACAAAAAAAAAAGCACATTAGCCATCTGGCAATATTTTTGGATGCAGGAGAGACAACGTGGCACAAGCACAGGTACTGCACACATTAATAACGGTACATCACTCCGATACTGTGAAAGTGAGAATAGCTACTGTGGTGGCTTTAGTGGTGTATTACCTGTGTAGCTGTGAGCCTCGTTGAGGGGTTAAAGGTGAAGAAGCCCTGTAGCAGCTCTAGTAAGTCGTCTCCTGCCGCACTAAATATATTTTCCAGAGGCGTGCCGGGGAATATTTTGAAGGACACATAGTCTGGTAGACTGGTCATCCCCTACAGACATACATGACAAACACATCACATGAGGATCTTCACAGGTGGGCAAAGTAAAAACTTCCATCAGTGGTAAGAAACAGATACCAACAGGCCACGTTTCTTCTGTGGGCGTCCCCAGAGCCTCAAAGATCTTAGTCAGCTGGTCAAGATCTGAGTCTCCAGCAAGGAATGGTATCTACAGAAAAGGACACGTACAGAGACATTAGCATGGATACAAAAATAAAAGCATCCTCCCTTAATGTATGAATATCTCTTTGAAGTGTGGTTTGTATACCCGAAGGAGTAACTCTGCCAAGATGCAGCCCACTGCCCACATGTCAACACCCACACCGTACATCCTGGCACCAAACAGGAGCTCAGGGGAGCGGTACCACCTAGGAAAAACATCAATGAACAGAGACACAGAGAGTTAGGTTTTTAAACTCTTAAACAGGCATACAGTGCACTACTCTTGTAGGGGTGGGAACCTCTAGGCACCTCATGATCTGTTTCGGATTCTGAGTACTATGATACGATCATGAAATGATTGTCAATACATCTTGATGTATCAAAAACATAGCATATTTGTAATGATCCATAATTACAATAAACAGATGAATACACTTTCATTATCTTGTATTAATACAGTAGTAGTAGTTTCTACATCAAGGCATCATTTTTCAAAAGAAAACTGTGATGCGCTGTAAAAAGTTTAATTCTATTAAACTAGAATGAAACATCCACATCCACACCTGGGAAACTTCTTTCACAGATTCTTCACAGGGTTCCTACATCTTAAGGCAAGTTAGGTGTAAGACGTTGTGAGACTTTTTTAAATGCCCTTCAAAACGAAATTAAAGACCAATTTTACAATTATTGAAACTAAAGAACAAAGAACATATGAACAATCAATTACATAGCATTAGGGACAATTTCCCTAAATATTTATTGTAACATAAAACATGCATTTTTGGTTAATATTAACACAAAAGGAAATTGGGTATTTGTTAAAAAAAAAAAAAGACAAAAAAAAAAAAAAGAATTATTGCGCCACAGTCGTATGCCATCCATGTCTGTGAAAAAAAACATGGAAGCTTCACACACATCTTCTTCCCCAGCAGCCTGGAAGACCTATATAATCACCACAATTTCGAGAATACCGTCACCAATTCAGTATCTGACCAAATGTCTTCCCTTCTGTTCCTGAGATACGATGTTGAATAATGGCCAGAAAAGTGTTTTATGCAGAAAATTATGATGTCACAGTGAAGTCGACTTTTGACCTTTTGGATATCTGATGTCATGACTTTGTCATTTTATCCTATTAGACAATTGTGTGATGTTTTGTCATAATTAACGTATGAATTCTTGAGTTATGGCCAAAAACATGTTTTGTGAGGACCTTTGACCTTTGACCGCTAAATTCTAATCAGTTTATTCTTTAGTCCAGGCAGACGTTTGTGTCAAATTTGAAGAAATTCCCTCAAATTGTTCTGGAGACTTTGCAGTCATGAGAATGATGAGACAGATGTGAGGTCACAGTGACCTTGATCTTTGACCAGGAAAATCGAATCAGTTTATTGTTGAGTGCACGGGGACGTTTGCGTCAACTTTGCAGGAATTCCCCAAAGGCATTCTTGAGATATCATGTTCACAAGAATGGGACATAGGAATGGATGGACAGACAGAAAACCTGAAAACAAACTGCCCCCGGCTATGGCTACTACGGGTGTGGTGGCATAAAAAAAAGAGATGTTACTGACTCTTTTGAGATTTTCTTTCAGAAAAAGAAGTGAATTCAATGCCTTTGAAGACTTTTTAAGGATTCTTGGGAACCAAGAGAAAATGAGATTTCCACGGGTGTTACAACTTTCTTAACCAGTCACAAGTGTATCTCCCTATGACAGACCTTCAACTTAATAAAATTAAGCACAAGGGTTTATTTAACGAAATTGATTTCGATAAGCTGCTGTAGAGATTTCCAATCAGTGTACAGCATAAACACAGGATAATGTACAGATACGTCTAACTTCTGTATTATTAGTACAATAAAATAGACAAAACATACACACCTGGTAACAACTTGATGTGTGTAGACTCTGTTGGGGCTGCCAAATGCTTTGGCCAGACCAAAATCAGCCAACTTCAATACTCCGTTGCCGTCTAACAGCAGGTTATTGGGCTTCAGATCCTGGACATACAAAACAGCAAAATGTACATTACTGACTATGTGTGTGAATATCTGTGTGTGTATAGAGTGTAAGTGCTCTTACCCTGTGCAGGACCCAGTGGTGGTGCATATACTCTAATCCCTGTAGAGTCATGAGGATGTAGGCTTTGATGTTGGCTGGAGTCAGGACTAGACTGGTGTCTTTGATGATCACCTTAAAAAAAACACCACAAAGACAAAGAGGCTTCAGTAAAGCCGGATATCTGACAACTAATAATCTTCAGCCATTACTTAATGTTTTGACATGTCTGTGGGCTGCACATTCAAAATCAAATTACACTTATCAGAGCAGATAAAGACTACAGACAACTGGGACATATGACTAAAGAGGGAGACAGAGCTGCGGCCAAGCTAAACAGCACAATACAGATTCAACCTCTCACCCAGAATCTCCGTTGCTCCCCCAGCTCCAAAAACACTGACTTCAGTATCCCGCTACGTCATTTTATTGGCATGAATAAAAGCATTGCACATCTGTGGTTAATAAGCTTATCCTGCCAAATCTAACCACGTGCCCTAAAAATAGTCTTTCAGCACCGGTAATAAGATGAGCGTCATATTTCATCCTCATGTCTGCTCTGTCTGTCTGTCTGCTGCCTCTGAGCCACTAATGGCATCAATTCATTGCGAGAGCCAAGAGCGGAGTGTTATTGATTTTTTAAAGCGTATTTATCTCGTTTTGCATCGTCGTATTAGTGTCTGATGTATTGGTGGTGGGCACCCATCTGGAGCCTCGTATGCTAAAGCAAACCAGAGGAGGAAAGACGTAAAAGCCTCAGTGACCTCACAGAACCACTTAATGGTTAGATGGGAGCACTCACGCTGCTATCTTCGTCATCTTGCGCTACTCTGTGTGTCGTCTAACCTTACACCTCTCAATCACTTTAAGAAAAATCTATTCACACATTCTGTGGTCTGCACAAAGCAGCAGACACATTACTACCACAGTTGCTACACATCCACAGTAGATGTTTTTGGGGAAAAGAAATCACTAATGAAGCCCAGCTTTTAAATGCTCTCTCCATGATGTCTATTAAAGGGGAAGTAATAAAGACTGAAATTTCCATTTGGCAGCCCACTAATGAAACCCAAAATATTCTTTTACGACCACGAATGAGTGATGTGAATCTCAATACAGAGACAGTGTGTAATGATCATACACATCTGCAAAATAAGATGTGAACCAACCAAGAAGTGCAGAGTCAACCGTTGAGGCTGCAGTTTGTGGTACTGGTACAAAACGACAAATTGTACAAATATTTTTCCAGAGAAAACTACTTTGTGGTTAAGTTAAAGTTATTTATGACACATTCAGAAAATACTTTTTAAGCTGTTTGAGACATTAATGGTTTTAAGGAACAATACATTAAATTCCGGTCCAGAGAAAGTAATATTTCAACTAACCACAAACTCTTATAATTTGGTTAAATCAAAATTAGATGGGCTAATGTATCGTGTTATTTTCTCCATCACAGAGACACAGACAGACAGAAAAAGATTTTTCCAAAATTATCTCACCTCCAGATCTGTTTCCATGAAATCAAACACCAGGCTGATGTTAGATTTGTGTCCGAAGGCATCCAGCAGCTACGACACCCAGCAAGTGAAATGTTAATGCTCAGTTTAAATAAGGAGAACATTTACATTAATGAAAAGCTATTACTTTCCCCCCTGACAAGTAATATCAGTAACATATGAATACAAAGATATAAACATATAAACATAATGTTTACCCACCCCAATGATGTTTGGATGGTGCAGCTCCTGCAGCAGTTTGATCTCTCTGAGAGCTGTCCTGTTGATACCTATTAATATACAAAATGGTAGCTGTTAGCAGGTGCAAGTAAACTGACTCCACTGTGTGGTAAAAACTTAATATGAAAGTATTTACCATCTTTAGCTTCAGTTCTGTGGCCAACCTTAATCTGTCAGAAAAAAAGACAACAGCTTGGTGTTAAACATCAGCTTAGCATACAATGCTAACAAATGTCCAAACTTAAGCTACTTTTTGTACCTTTTTAATGGCAACTATGGTGTCAGTCGTTTTGTCCCTTGCTTTGTACACTGTGGCGAACTGGGGGAGAGGAACAGAGAGCATTAAGTACACAAACACAGAGTCCAAGTGTCCTTTTCCCCACTGTATCTGCTGCTGTGAGCTCAACAGCATGGAGCAGCAAGGCTTTGTTGACATTAACAACCAGCTAACGCTTGTTAGCTTGCTATCATGCTGACTACACAGCTAGGCAAAAAAAAAAAAACCGCAGACGGAAATAAAGAACGAAATAACTGATGTTTGTGTCTACCTACCTGACCCTCTCCGAGGAAATCCAGCTTCTCGTATCGTTTGTTTCTGGCTTTAACATCAAGCGCCATGATAGCTAACTGTCAGCTTCATCAGGAGACACTTCCGGTTTTGTTAAAGGTCCGCTGCTTCTGTTTCCGGGTTAAAGGAGGTTTTATATTGAACAACACCGCCACCTACCGGTTTGACTTGTCCAACACTGACAACACTTCATCACTTTGAAAGCAGGTTTTGCTATTTACTGTAAAAGCAAGTCAGTATGATTTATTTAATTTAATTTTTAGGTTTACAGAGAATTGTACAGCTATTTTGTTTTTATAGATTTAATAGATTTGCTGCATAATTGTATGTACTGTCAGTTTATCTTATTGACTACTTCATGACAGCAACATGGGATTAGGCTACTACTTCTAATACTACTATAATTACAACCACAACTCCTACTACTGCTAGCACTACTATTTCTACTACTATTAGCGCAAAAACCACAAGAATCATGATCATAAAACATTAATAAATAATTGGTAAGATTTAAAAAAACAAAAAAACAATGAAAGAACTACAAATTTTACCTCAAATGTTATCTGTTATCAAATCACTAACAAATATGTAAACTTATGCAGCAGGTTCAGCTGAAAACAACAAGACCCCGACTTCTGTATTGTGATTTAGGCTATTGTTTTTTTAGGTTCAAAGAGAATTACCTCTACCTTTGTTTTTAATACTACCCTTTGTTTTACAGTATTTACTCTAAAAACACTGTAAGTAAAAGTATTTGCTGTACAAAAATCACAAGAATCATCATCATAAAAATATTTGGCATATTACAATTAGTAGGATTTTTTAAACAATGAAAGAACTACAAATTTGAGCTCAAATGTGATCTGTTACCAAATCACTAACAAATATGTAAACTTATGCAGCAGGTTTAGCTG
The DNA here is from genome assembly GCF_006386435.1 of Epinephelus moara. NCBI lineage: Eukaryota > Metazoa > Chordata > Actinopteri > Perciformes > Serranidae > Epinephelus > Epinephelus moara. Next base: position 20,133,078 of record NC_065513.1, read on the forward strand.
TGCTTGTGCTGTATTGTGATATAGGCTTTTTAAAAACAATATTTTAGGTTTAAAGAGAATTACCTTGTGCCTTTGTTTTTATACTACCTTTTGTTTGACAGTATATATATATTTCTATATTATTTAAAATGAATATTTTATAGGGTTTCTTTCTAAGAGTAACACTACAACTACTGATGAAAATATTAGTAAAAATACTGTGACAATAATACAGTATGTTTTTTCATGCTGCTCTTCATATGATTTCTTAATCAGTGACAGAAAACCAAATCTCAACTTATCTGTTGTCAAATTCCTGAAACATTTCACAGTTATGATGCAATATGCAGCAGTGTTATGTCCCAGACAGTTAGCCTTTTTTCTTTTTCTTTCTTTCCCTCATTTTTTTTTTTTTTTTAACAGTTAGCAGTTTGACATCAGTCTCTCGGGAGTCTCTTCTGTCAGTTAGGAAGGTTTTGTGATCCATGCACCGCTGAACACATCTCTACATCCCATCTCCATACACAGTAGATACCCTCACATCCCACAGGATTAGGCATGGCTCCTCTCCTTTGACCCTCCCTGCCTCATGCACATGCACACACGTGCACGCACTCACACACATCCGTGCATACTTTCTCTCTCTCTGACTGACTTTCATTTTCATGTTAAGTTTGACAAGAGGAGTGTGAAGGATCAGCAGGCCTAATACACCCCTCATTCTCCCCTCAGATGCATGCACATTCATATCCTGACAGCTCACAGATGTGACTGACAGGACCGTATGTGCCCATGCAACCGTGCAGAGAGGAGAGGAGAGGAGAGGAGAGGAGAGGAGAGGAGAGGAGAGGAGAGGAGGAGACTCAAGCGGCAGTTTATGTCTTTATTGCATTGTATCATCAACCTTTGCATAGGCGGCCTTAATGTGGAACATAACTGTCCAGTGGTGGACATAACTCAGACCCACTTACATCACTCGCTCTAAAACAAATGTGACATATTGATGTCCTCCTCTAATTCTGATATGATTTGAGGGCATTCTTGTGCTCATTCCCCTCAGTTTCTCTCTGAGGCCGTGGACGAGGAGAGCGGCAGCTGAGTTATGGAGGCATAAGTGATTCTGGTGGCGTTTATACAGTTTGTCACAGTAAATCTCATGATAGCATGGGTAACATTACGCACAATAACTCACTCTGGTTATATGTCACATTAGCAGATGGGGATGCTGTTGAGCTGGTGTGTGTGTGTGTGTGTGCGTACCTTTGTTTGACGGGCAGGAGGAGAGTGAAACCGCAGGGCTGTTTATCAAACTCATAGGAAGTGGGTGTTGTTGAGCAAGGACGTGTCGCACCACCACATCCTGCTGCTGGGAAGCAGCTTCAGACGGGACAGTGTTCACACGACGTACAGTAAACAACAAATGCAGCCCAGGTGTCTTCTTTCTGTGCATCTGTGTGAACGTGTGGTATGTGGCCACTTCATTCAACAATGTACACTGATTGTAAAGCTACAACAATCTGGCCAGTTGTCTTTAAAAGAGTGAAGAGGAGGCCATTCAGGAGGTCTGTGAAGATGTTTTTTTTTTCTTTAACAGTTAATTTCCTCATTGCTTCACCCTGCTTAACACATGTTCTCTTAAACAACTGGCAATCACGTTTGTTGAAGCCACCAGCTCCTATAAGCCAGTGCATATCACATAAAAATGCAGAAAACAAAATCTAAAAATCTGTAGTGATGGGCAAAGCAGTTATTTACAGTGCACTGAATCATTAGATCTGTTCATTAAAAACACAAGTGAAAGATTTGTTCACCAAATTGTTCAGTGCTTGACCGGAGCTCCGACTGTGTGGAGTCCCACTGACTGAACTGACACACGCCTGAATGGTCAGATCATCTTGCTGACTAAGTGAACTGAGAACAGAGAATTTAGTTGGATAAAGACACAGTTCACAAACTGAAAGCTGAAGTTCTGATCAAGCAGTATGTTAATGCAGGAGTGCCAAAAACTGCAGCTCCCCTAATGACCAACTTGAGGCTGGCTCCAAAAACAGAGTCAGTCCACACCAAAAAAAAAAAGAAAAGAAAAAATGCTGAACTTTACAGCAGAAGTAAACATGTTTACAGCCTGAACCAAAAAAACCTGTTTACATTTTACTGAGGCTTAAAGGTACACATGTTTAAGGGCGGGCCACTTGAGTGACAGACTGTCTGTGTCCCTCGTGCCTCCGCAGTGCCAACCTTACATCCAAATATGGTCAATTCTGGCTACAAAAAAATCAAGATGGTGACGGTCAAAATGCCACACTCAAGGCTTCAGAACACCAGTCAACAAACCAATGGGTGACATCATGGTAGTTACATTTTATACAGTTTATTGTCCTAATCTATTATGTATAGCAGTGTTTCTCAAATGGGGGTACTTTGGAGTATTGCATAAATATCTGTCATGCATAACTCCTAAAATAATTATACTATAATAAGATAAGATAAGATTCAATAAAAACATGTAAATATAAGTTGGATAAACCACATTTTATTTTCAATATTCCTATTTTCAATGCAACCGTAAACTGCCCCAACAATGGCATTTGTTCACCGTGCATTTCTACCAAAATTGTTGTACAATGGTACAATATTGAAAAAAGTTTGAGAATCACTGATGTATGGCACAAATAATTTCACCACACCTAATTATTACATAAAATATTTGGTACTACGTCCTACTTTGAGACTGTCATACACGAAGGGGAGGGAGAGGTGTGGGCGTTCAATGTGTAGTATGTTCAGTGAACGAATCACTGAACGTGCACCGTGAAAGGATCTGAGACAGTCTCAGGCTTGAATTCCTGCACGTTCACTCGCAAATGACTGAGAGCTCAACTGAACTGAGAAATGAGCAGATCGTTTCAGGAGGTGATTCAGTTCAGTTTGTCCTTCCAAAAGATTTGTTCATTTGAACGAATCGTTTGCGAACGACACAACACTGACAATATCTTAAAAGTGTAAATCTTGGGGCACAGACAGCTCACCTGGTAGAGCGTGCACCCCACTTAGACTGAGTCCTTAGTCACGACCAAGGTTTGCGTCTGATCTGGAGCCATTTGCTGCACATTATCCCTTCCTGTCTCACTCCTGTCCATCTATCATTTCTAATAAAGGCAACAAAGCAACAAAAAAGTCCATCAATTGGTTAATTCTGCTCGATCAAATGTCATAACAATTTGTTAAAAAATAATAAAGACACCAGGCCAGACACATCTGAGTATTTGAACCACAGGCTCTCATAAGGTAGCAAGAAGGGGCCCCACTTAGGGGGTTTTTGGGGCAGCGACGGTGCACTGTATAGTGCCTTATGGGAGGTTTAAGGAAGTTAGCATTTATCAGTGCCTCTGGTTTGCCTCTGCTGACAGTGCACCCCTGACTGTGAGCTCGCCTCATACAAATCAAAAAGATAAAACAGAATTTTGGCTTCTGAACATTAGACTTCCTCTTTCTGTTTTAGTTGATCATTTTGCTCCATTTGACATTCAAGTCATTCATTGCTCCACTTGACATTCTAGTATTACACACCCTCTATCAGGTCAATACATCGGAAAGATAAGATTTAAAAGGTACTTTGATACATTGACTGAACAATGTGTGGGAGAAGAATGATTCAGCGCTATCACAACCAGTGTCATATCATACATCTGCTGTACGGCTCTGTCTTTGTTTTACTCACAGAGTCTCAGGGGAAGTGGCAGCATTCTGTCATCTAGGGAGTTTTCCTCTTTGTTTCTGTTTCTGACTTACCCACATAGGCCACACACACACACACACACACACACACACACACTCGAATGCAGCTGTATCTGACCACATGCACAGTTATAACACAACAGGATGTTGTAGGGTGGATGTTTGAGGTGTGAAGGTTCACACAAGCCGTGACAAACAATATCTTTTTCTGAGAACTGATTATTCATTATTCATGATTCATTTGCCTAATAGATGCTTCCACTCTTAAAATCTGTTGCTTGTTTTTCCTTCCTTATTATAGCATATAAGCCAGGATTTGAACCCAAATGTATCTAACTTCTGACAGTGACTTACTCCAACCACTCACAGTCCACAACATGATTCACTTTGCCCATTTCACGTTTATTCTTTGCAGATGTCTGTAGTGACAAGACAATAAGAAAGCAGAAGGACAAACAGAAGGACAATCATTATCTTCCTTGCTGCCGTTTGTTTACAACCAACGCAGAGATTCATCAAATTGGTGCTGTCAGTCCTGGGCTGCATTGTTAGATGCCAGAACTGTCAGTTTGAATAAATATTAGGGCAGATTTTTTTTTCTTTCGTTCACCATTGTCTTCCTCCAGCATCTGAGGCATCAGCATACACCGGGGCTTGTGGAGGACTTCAAGATGAGCCCACTTGATAGCTCGGCTCATACAGAGACAACATTATGATAATGTCCCTATAAGTAGCAGGGGGATGGGCGCAGTGTCATCTCTTCACATAGACAGAGCCAGCAGGGAGTCCACAGTCAAGTGCATTTAGGGCTGTCTTTGTTGTTGTCTTAGCTCCCATCTGCGTTGTTGTTTTGTTCTGGTCTGCATCTCCGCTCAGACGTCGTTATCGCTCTCATTAGAAGCATCTCTATCTCAGCCCCAAATGGAGAACAAAGTCTTCCAATAACTCTTTCTCTCCCTTTGTTTGTGTGTATGTGTGTGTGTGTGTGTGTGTGTGTGTAGCCTTGTATTTGCAAGTATGACTGCTTGTGCAAACGGCAGGTGGCCACTTTAGTCCTTCTGAGAGACTGTACACTGTGTGCTGAGGAGTTCTGTTTTAATGAATTTCTGTATGTAGCCTATATGCATAGTTGGATTACTGAGCAGGCCTACTGGGCAGAGGGCCAGGGGCCCCAAGTGTAAGGGGGGCCCCTAGGCCTTCACCTTCAAAATGTCACTCAAATGAGCACATACTGATCAGGAGGAGACTCAAAATGACCACAAAGACGAACTACGAAGAGAAACAAAACAAAAACAGGCAACACAACCACAAAGACACACAAATCAACTACCAAGTGACACATAATGACCAAAACAAACTCTAAATTACATCAAAGAGATGCCAGATTACCTTAATAAGATTCAAAATTGTCTCAAAGAGACGCAAAATGATGATTAAAAGACACAAAATGACAAAATTTCCTCTAAGGGACGGAAAATGAATACAAGGAGACACAAAATTACCAAAAAAGAACAACAACAACAATAATCCTCAAGAAGAGAGAAAGCTACCTAAATAAGAAATTCCTCCAAGGGATGTAAAACGATTTCAGTGAGACACAAAATGACCAGAAAAAGACACAAATTGCCTCAAAGAGACAGAAATAAACCACAAGGAGAATCAAAATGACCACAAAATGCCACAAAAGTACCAAAAAAAAGACACAAAATTACCTCAATAACACACAAAGATATCTCAATAACACACATAATTACCGCAAAGAGACACAAAACGACGACAAATAGACACAAAAATAATCACAAGGGGACACAAAATGACCAAAAAAGACACAAATTGCCTCAAAGAGATACAAATCAATCACATGGATAATCAAAATGACCACAAAATGACAGAAAACCACCAAAAAAAGGCACAAAATGCCTCAAAGAGATACAAAATTACCTCAAACAGACACAAAAATAACCATAAGATGACACTAAATGATCACAAAGAGACATGAAACCACAAAAATATGCATAACGACGCTTGTGGGAAGGAGAGGTGCCCTGGGCCCCAGTTTCTCTCTATCTGCACATGCCTATACATCACTTCTTTTGTCTTATTAGATAGTCAACAGTGGAGAAATATATTTGAAGATTGCATGTAGGGTGTGCGTGTGAAGTATCCCTGGTTGGATTCAAACCTGTGATGCCACTGAATGTGCCTTATGCAACCAAGGGCAGCAGGGTGTTCGTGTCGTCTTTGGAAGGTAAATGAGGGAGAAGAGGAGGCCATTCTGGTTTATCAGAGTGTATCAGGAGCTGCAGATAGCCCCGCTGGTGTGTTATCCAAGAAGTCGTTTACTTCATTAACCCAGCCAGATCACTGAGGCCTCAGTAATCAACCTTGTCACACGTCCCATTAACTTCTCACTCTATCAGCATGGCCCTTGCTCCCTCACACACACATACACACAAATGCACTCTTGTTTCACACATCTGTATCTGAAACACACAAGTGCACTTTATCACACGCAATTGCTTGTTCGTTGCATGCTTCCACTGTCTTACTCAGAGCCTTTTCTCCTGCACACACTGACATACACACTCCCTCTCCCTCTCCCTCTCGCTCAGCTAACCCCATTACCTCTGTCAGTCCCAGGGGTCTCTCAGCTCTGATGAACCCTCCGCTGCCCTGCGAGATTAGTGGACTCCCTGAGAAAAGCCCTTCATTGATTGAACGTGAGTCTCTCCTGCTTGCAATGTCAGCTCAAGGTTAGCACGTTGACTCTCACCGCTCTCTTTCCCGGCGCAGTCAATTGCTGTAGCTTTGTTATGAATATCAGTGTGTTATTACTATTAAAGCTCTGCTGACTCCACTGCTTATTTTATTTATAAAGACAGTTAACCAATTATTGACATTCACCTTCAGAGTATCTCTTTGCTTCCTCTCTCGGCTCTTCTCTCCAGTGGCCCCACTTAAAACATTTGCCAAAGCATTTATTAATTGTTAAATCCTTTTTTTTTAATTCTCCTTCTTTGCTTCTTCATCTCAATCTCCTTTCTCCCCATCGATAAAACCACAGAGGAACTGTTGCCACATAAAAGCTACAGCGTTTGGTAAAGTGGTTTGAATGAGATTCACTTTTATGTGTTGCAAATCAGGCACGGGGAAAGCATTTACTTTGCATCCCACTTGAGGGAGTGAAGATCTTCCAGACAAAAAGGCAGGGAGAGATGAAGGAATGGGGGCAGCTCTCAGTCTGTAATAGAGAGTTAGATAAATGGCTGGATCGGGGAGACAGATTGATCTTTTTATGTTGAACTTGATGAACATGAATGATGCGCCAGATTTCCTGTAGCGGTGAATAGAGATGAAAGGATTATCTAGATATTTAGATCATTCAGGCAGGAACGTTGCCCTGCACTGCTGTCTCTTTCCTCCCCATCATAATTCAATATTTACAGTTTAAGCTGGAAAACTGCTCCCTCTTGGCTGCCTGTATCTGGTATCCATGGCAACAGATTTCGAGAACAGAGTGCCGTCTGTATGTGCCCGTGTGTGTGCGTGCATGTGTGTCTGTGTGTAATGTTTACTGATACACTGCAATTGATTGGTTGTTGGGGAGCAGCTGTTGACCCCTCACTCTCAGGGGTCTCTTTGTATTCTTGCACACATCCCAAATCAATAGACACACATGAATGGGAACACACACGTTTGTTATTCTATATTTGTGAGGTCTTCAAATTTGTCTGAGAGTCACATTCTCCAAAACCCTCAAGTCAGCCCCCAGATTAACCAAAATTTAAATGGAGCCTGATCTTATAACATCAAATGGGAGCTCAATTTTAATTTTCTATGTGCTCACACCAAACTGATTTAGTACTCTGGTTCTTTACTGAAACTCAGTCCCCGAAATGATCCAGACTTGCATTAAAAGCCAGCCACACACTGAAACACTGGCAAAGGCAAAGATTTAGAATAGTTGACAAAGATTTGATAGTTGAATACAATGGATCAAGGGTCTGGAGGGAAGGATGAAGGGATGAGGATCGAGGGATGAGGGGATAAAGGGTAAGGGTAAAAGGATGAGGAGATAATGGTAGAGAGACAGGGGATGAAGGGTGAGGGATAAAGGGATGAGGGTCAAGGGCTGAAAGGATGAGGGTTGAAGGTTGAAGGAATGAGAGGATGAAGGATAAGGGATGGATGGATGGATGGATGGATGGAAGAAGGTCAAAGGATAAAAGGATGAGGGTCAGTGGATGAAGGGATGAGGGGATGAGGAGATGATGGTAGAGGGATAGGGGATGAAGGGTGAGGGATGAAGGGATGAGGGTCAAGGATGAAGGGATAAGGGTCAAGGATGAAGGATGATGGTATGAAGGTGGATGGATGAAAGGATGAAAAGATGAGGGTTGAAGGGATGAAAGGATTAGGGTCAAAGGTCGAAGGTATGAAAGGATGAAGGGGGAAAGAATGGATCAGGGTCAAGGGATGGAGGGGGAAGGGTGAGGGATAAATAGATGAGGATCGAGGGTCAAGGGATAAAAGGATGATGGTTGAAGGATGAAGGGATGAGGGTAAATGATAAAAGGATTAGGATTGAGGGATGAGGGGATGAATGGTGAAGGATTGGTGGATTGATGGATTAGGGTCAAGGGAACAAAGGATGAGGGTCAATGGATGAAGGGATGAGGGTTGAGGGATGAGGGGATAAAGGGAAAGCAGTAAGGGAATGAGGGGATGATGGTGGAGGGATGGGGGATGAAGGGTGAGGGGCGAAGAGATGTGGGTCATGGGTGAAGGGATGAGGGTGAAGGGATGAGGGTTGAAGGGATGAAAGGATGAAAAGATGAGGGTTGAAGGGATGAAAGGATGAAGGGGTAAATGAAGGGATCGGGGTCAAGGGGTGAAGAATGAAGGAAGAGAGATGGACGGATGAGGATCGAGCAATAAAAGGACTACAGTCGAGGGATGGAAGGATGAGGGTCAAGGAATGAAGGTTGGGGGATAAAAGGATGAGGGGATGAAGGTTGAAAGGATAAGGGAATGAAGGGCGAGGGATGAATAGATGAGGATCGAGGGTCAAGGGATTAACTAGATGAGGGTTGAATGATGAAAGGATGAGGGGTGAGGGATGAACAGAGGAGGGTTGCAGGATTAAAGGATCAGGATCGAGGGATGAGGGGATAAAGGGTGAAGAATGGATAAATGAGGGCCGAGGGATGTAAAGATGCGGGTCAGTGGATGATGAGGAGATGAAAGGATGAAGGTAGAGAGATGAAAGAATGGGGGCATGATAGGTGAGGGGTGAATGGATGAGGGATGTAATCTGGGTCATGGATAAGTGTGACGGTTGAAGGGGGGGAACACAGGAGGGAACCAGAGACTGAGTGGGGGAGCTGTTTCTTTGGAAACTCAGATTCGTACAGAGCCCCCAGTGGTTCCTGTATTCAGACAGAAGAGAGAAGAAAGAGTTAAAAGGCTAAAGGGGATTCCTCTTCCTCTTCAACTGAGCTGAAGAGTTCAACTGAGTTGAAGAGGAAGAGAACAGATCAGGTGTACTTAAGTAATTTTGGGCGGAAATAGGATGTGTTCAAAGCATGGTCTTTGTTCCTGAACTTAGTCATAAAACCACATTAATGATCTTGTCATTCTGAAAGTTTTTTTTCAGAACTCACTATCATTGCCTAGATATCTGGTCCTCATAAGGATGGAGGTAAAACGCACACACAAACACACATGCAGTAATACAATACTGGCCCCATGCCCATAAGTGGAAAAATGAGCAAATGGGCAATAAAGAGTTGCTGTGGTATTGCTATGAAAACACTTATAAACCCAGATGCGCAGACACACACATACATACATAACACGTTTGTGAAACTAATCAATGTGCCACAGCAGGGGAAGTGAAAGGCAACAACACCCAAACCACTGATGGCATTGCAGATTTTTAACTACAACTTTGAAACTGTGCTGAGTGTTTACATGCTACTGAGCACACACTCACAAACACCACCCCGGCTAATGAAATACCTCCCAGTGGGTGCTCTACATGTGGATATGCGCGCACACACACACACACACACACACACACACACACACACACACACACACACACACGTGCTGGGGATGAGTAACAGCTACTAACTGTGGGGCACCAAGAGAGAAAGGTCATCTGACATAATTTGCATTGCTTGTTAATGTTAAAGGATGTTTTCCATACAAGGAAGGTCAAGTTTTGCATGGAGACACCATACAAACATAACATCTGAGAATGATGAATTAATGGAACAACTGTGGCTTGTTCAAGGTTGGTTGATGTGGGTTTTCCACCCTGCTGTAATTTGACATATTAAGGGGAAAGCACCAGCACACATACAACACACACTCACACACACACTCACTGTAATCTACCTTTATTCATTCACTCAACTCATCTCGCAGACCCTGAAGCAAAAGTGTGTTGTGGCAACTTTTGTCTCACTGAACGCACATGTTAAATTTTACTTAATTATGCTGTGTCTGTCACATAACATAATCTCAAGTCATCCCAGTAGTTGTGGTTTATGGGCAAACCATTTCCTATTAAGACGCAGGTGATGAACTTTATTTATAGGTTAGCCCACAGGTTTGCAAAATGTTTCATGTCAAAACTCTGTGGAGGATGTGGAATACAACATCTGATAAGATTTATGTATTCGATAATGACTCAGTCGAGGTTTGCATGGCTGTCTATTGTAGATGAGGAACCAGTGGAACCAGTGATTATAATCTTTCTTTTACTTTCAATCAATTACCTACGAACTGAAGGAACTAGCTATCAGTGTTTCTAAATTATTTATTAGAATTAGCCAGCAGTTTTATCTGTATTAGGATTTTATTCATCCATTAATGTTTTCACCTTCTGAGGATTTTTAATCAAATGGGTATCTGTTCATTGTGTTGTATTAATATTGTAGCAATAAGCCTAAGTGTTACATGAACCTCAATTATTCTCCTCATATTTTGACATAATTCTGCAATATCTGTGCTGCATGTGGTGCTGCTATCTTGGCCAGGACACTCCTGTAACAGGAACTTTATTCTGAAGTTAAGTGAGGCCATTTCCTGGTTAAATAAAACAGTCAAATTAATTTCCCCCATATTTCTGAGAGGTACCTGGGACTTTACCAAGAAGGACCATTATTGTTCAAATGGAGTCTGGTATTCTCTGGTATCATGCTATTATCTGGTCGAAGTGGCAGCAGAGTGGCTTAGAGACTGACCAAAACCAGACTAACCAGGGTTCCAATTTCCCCCCCAGGTGAAAATAATTGGAGGCCAATAATATTGTGTTTAAGAGGCTGTGGTTTGTTATTTTCAAGCTAACATGAAGGTAGTGGTATCATGTAAAACTAGACAACCTGAGGCATCCATTGGTACCAACCATGTCGGCATAGCTTGTCAGAGAGAGCTAAATGATGCTCCAAATTGAGGCTAAATTTGGGGGAGGGAACAACTGGCATGGCCATTTTCAAAGGGGTCCCTTGCACTCTCACCTCTGGATATCTGAATGAAAATGGGTTCCATGAGTCTCCCCTAGACTTGGGAGAGCAACCAGCCTATTTGAAGAACAATGAATTGGTACCTGACATGTAGATACGGATAGATAACACATTAAAACGGGATTGTTGTGGAACTCAAAATGTTAATTGGTATGAGGGTGCTTTCACACCTGCCCTGTTTGGTTTGGTTCAATCAAACTCATGTTTGTTTGTCAACCAAGTGCAGTTAGTTTGGGCTGATGTGAACACAGCAATCGCGCTCTGGTGCACACTAAAACAACCCAGCTGAGACCTTCTTTGAAGAGGTGGTCTTGGCTAAAATCAACCCGCCTTGTTGTCCCTCCATTGTGACATTAGAAACTGTCACATTTGTCTTGCAAGTGCACTATTCTTCAGCGTTTTCTGTACTTCCTGGATCTTTCCCCCACGGAAGTTCTGACCAATCAAGAGCAGCTTTCTCACACAGGCATTTTATCTGGTCCACTTCTAAATGCTGGCATGAAAACACGAACTGACTCGTTTTTTGGGCTCTGGTTTCCCAAAAAAATTCGTCCACATGAGTGGTGTGATAAAAAAAATATGATATCGACACGAAACCGCAAAACCCGCTACCAAGTGATGTAATACACATGCCAAAGCAGTAGGTGGCAATGTAACTTCTAACGGAAAGGCCATTTTAACCAATCAGAAGTCAGAGTCAATACCGGAATAGGGAAGTGCGGAAAATAAAAACAACCCGATCCACAAAAATAGCGCGACCTAATTCAACAGCAGAGGCGCCTGAACGACCAACTACACCACGAAAGCAGCGACGGGCCTGCCAACGGAGGTCCGACCCGGCCGGATCCAGAACCTCTGTTGGCAGGCCCGTCGCTGCTTTCGTGGTAGTGTAGTTGGGGTAGCTAGCAACAGGAGCAGCCTCCTTCGTTGGTCATTACGTCGAGCAGCTGGATATGCCATCCAAAGAGAGCAGATAGCACGCTCACAAATAAAGTTAGCACCAGCATGTTTGTTTGGTCTACCATTTCACTAGCTATTTATCGTCGCTCTGACGTCAAACAATGGAGACAGGTAATAAAATACTGCAGTTATCCTATCTACATGCAACTGCTGGCACCAGAGTCTTCCAAAAACTTCATCCTGGACTCTAGTTTCAAAGAAACGTGGTTTCAAGGGCCCAAAAGTGCGGTTGCGTGTGGCCAAACAGCCAAATCGCATAGAATAATACACGGTTTCAGAAGTACATGGGTCCGTGTGGACTAGGCCTTAGTCTATGCCCATCAGATAATCAGTCATTTTAACAGTAAAATAATTCCCGAACTCTCTATGTTGACATAGTTTTCAACTAGCCTATAATCTTATTCAGTTATGGCTTTTGCTTTTGGTGTGCCACCCCAAGATTTTCAGTGGCACCACCTGGCCACCCCTATGAAACATTTCTGGGGACGCCACTGCAGGGTTCAAGGACTCTGATTTGGTAAACTTAACATCTGTTGAGGTGCCCTTGACAAATTAATAGCCCATATTTTCTGTAAGGGAATTAAACATTTAAGTGTAACTGTTTCATTGGTTTTTTAAAAAAACGAGATTCAATATTCATAATCACACATTTATGCAGTAGGAATACTTATTTCAGTGTCACACTATAAAATATTTGTATGTTAACCTGTTGAAAAAGTGCCAAACATCACTTTGTCCTTACAGTGTGACTCAGTCAAAACAACAGGCCTTTTGCCAGATGTTGCTTTCACCCTGTGCTTTACAGTCCCACAGGAGAAGGCCATGGGAATTAGGGGAAGGTTGCAGAAGGAGACGCGCTGAGCGTGTTTGCTGCCAGGTGGAGGCGATGTCGCTCCTCCTCTCTGCTCTCCTCTCTCCTCTGCTCTGCTCGGCCAGAGCTTTCAGTCTGCTGGGTGAGATCATTACCAGACACCAGGCTCCGGGACCTGACATTCACCGATCGGAAAAGCAGAGAGAGAGAGAGAGAGGAACAGAGAGAGACAGAGAGAGAAAAACCCTGATCCGATGCAACCGGCGAAGGAAAGCGACCTAAACCACCGCCTCCTGCCTCGGCTGCTCAGTCTCCCGTACTGGCGGCTGAAAGCGCGGTCTTGTCGCTGACATTTTCCCGCTGGATTTGGGCTTGTAGTCGGATGCGGGCTTGTTTTGACTGCAGTAATAGTCCTACTCCCCCCCTCCTCCCCTACCAACCGAGTAGCGGATTTGCGAGGGATCTCAACGCTGTGCAGCTCCCCGAGTGACCAGCGATCCTGCAAGGCACCGGAGACGCACTCTGCACCGCCGCGGCTCCCCACCACACCAGCCAATCCGCCTGAGCCTCTAAAGATCGTATTTCTGTCAGGAATTGGACATAAGCGCCAAGTTTCCGATTGGATTTTTTTCTCCTGTGCGGCTACCTTGTTTCTGTCATCAGATCGCCTGCAAATCCTATTTTCGCCTTTTTCCCTTCCCAAAGCACCGTTGACGCCATTTTCCTCGGGGTTTTCTGTCAAAAGATATATACATATATTCTGGCACCGTTTGACAGCTCCCCGGGAGGCTGTCATCCCATCCGTCGCTTGTGTAAAATGTGTCTAAATGGATTGTAAATGATCTTGATAAAATATTTACACGTTAGAGCCGAGTGTGTGACAACATTAGACATGGGTAAGTAGCCCCGGTTGACTGGCCACATTCCACACCTGAATACACCTCTGCTAGAAATGTTTTTATAAATGTTATTAGCTGCTGTGTGTCTGCTTTGCATGCATGCCTTTTACATGCCACCCGAGCCTGTGCAGTTTTTCACATGAAGTCTGTGCCATTTTTTTTATCCTGTAATTGACATGAAATATGTGGAAACGCTTGCAGTCACATGCAAACAAATTCCGAATAAACACACGCACGCGTGCTCATACTCACAGCACCACGCGCGCATTCACGCACGTAGACACAGACCACCCCAAACAATGCTGTGCCACTCAGTCTGCATCCATTATTAGGTGGCAGTAAGATAAAACAGCTAATTAGGTCAATGGGGTGAAGTGTCCACTACACATTGATCAAGGAGCAGCTCAACCTCTCAGTTCAAATGTTTTCTCCACTGGGGTGGACCTCCTGCATCTTCACAGACACAGATAGTCCATCACATAGCATCACGGTCTGTGACATGCAGCCAGCAGATGGTTGTCTGTCATGTCACATTTAACTGCATCCTATGGAATTTTTGAAATATTTGTGGTTGGATGTGGTTTTTCTGCATGTTCTGGACGAGTTGTAGAGGCTGCAGAGGGACATGTCATGTGAATGATGTCAAGTGCTTTGGAAGTTGCAAGATGAGGCACACTCAGTATGCAAGGAGTGCGTTTCAGTCTTATTTTATGTACATACTGGTTTGGTTTTCATGTTCTGGCACAGAATGCACACATGCTGCCATAGCATGAGTACAGAGATGTATGTTGTAGTGGGCTCGGTGGAAGCCAGCGCTTCTCCACTCTGGTTCCATTTATCAATAGCTGATCAGTTTCACGTGGGTGTCAGAAAACAGCGTGGCCAAAAGTGATGGCCATGCTTAAGCTGCGTGGAGAAAGGTGAGGGGTGAAAGTGACTGGCTACTGTTATCATCAGCCCCCAGAAACCTCAGTCGCAACCACAGCACCAGAAGATAAATAGACAAGCTTGGATGAGTCAGGGAAAAGTGTGGAAAAATGGTCAGGTCTCTTGGACACATGGGAATGGAGGTGTGGAAACTGGATGAAAAAGAAAGGGCACAAGAAGAGAGGCGATTGTAAGAGAAGTGCGTGACTAGATGGAAAGAAATAGGGTTGAAGGATGGATAATAGAGGTGATTCAGACTCGGAGGGAACCATCGATCTTGTCTTGTTAACAGGTTTGGGGGAAGTTGAAACTCTGGCAGCGTTTTTTGTCGCGTAAAGTATGACGCAGGCTATTAAACCCCCTATTAGGTAATGAGACGCCCATGCCACCTTTAAATTAAAGCATGAGAAATCGATTAGGTGTATCCCCTTCTGAGCTGGATACCTCAGGTCGAAGTGGGATCACAGAGAGGGGGAGGAGGGAATGTGAACGGGATCCAAGGACAAATCTAACTGTTGGCAGGCTCTCTTAACAGAATATCAGCACTGGAGCACCTTTTGGCAGAGCACACAGAAAGAGGGAGGGAGGGAGGGAGGGAGTGAGAGGTAGGAGGTGGAGGGTAAAGGAAAGAGGTAGCACAGAGAAGAGGGGAGAGAACAGAGGTTTGGGGTGGGGTGGGGGGGTGAGTGAGTGAGGTGAGGGGAAGGAGGAAGACAGTTGGGGAGAAGGGGAGGTGTTTTTGCTGACAGCCATTTTGTGGCTTCTGCTGCAGTTAAAATGGTTTAACATTCATCTGCTTCTGCGGGGTAGTTAGGTGAGGATGGTTTTAGTGCTACCTGGCATATGGCTCATCCAGAGGAGTGTGTGCGTGTGGGACTGCACAGAGCGCCTGCAAGGCCATCATTTTCTATTATGGCTGTCCCACACATGGTACTTTATGATTGTCCTTCTAGCTGCCCTACAGCTGAACACATGCTTGTGCCATCCATGCTGAACTGGGGAGAGATGGGTTTTTATTCTGTACTTCAAATCCAAATAGAAGTTCATAATGTTCACTTAAAAAACAGAATACGCTCTTTGATGTGGACAGGGTGGAAATGATGGCTTCCTTCACCTTGCTCTGCTCTGAGGCAGACGACTAATAGACTTCCAGCTCGTGCCCGCTGCATTTGGAAGTATTAGCAGGCCGGGGCCATTCCTTTTGATTTGTCTCCAACCAAAGATTGGATCCTTCTAGAAACATTGGTTTACGTGATTGCCCCTTCACTAGAGGGCTGGAATAAAAGAGAGAAAAAACGATAAATGAAAAATGAAAATGGCAGACACACTATGTTCATCATCCCTCTGAGATACTCATCTACAGCCAGGGATGGCCGAGCCTCTACTACACTCTCACATCAAAGAAAAGGCGAAAAAAAAGACTCTTCACCTTGTGCAATCACACAGGCGTTTGGTGTGCTCGTGGATGTGTAAATGTGCGAGCTTGTGTGTGTGTGTGTGCGTGCATGCATCTGTCTGCATGTGTGTATGAGCTATTTGTGAGTCCACCTCAGGCTCTGGGCTGCTGGGTATGCAGCCTTAAAAGGTTGTGTTTCTGCTGCCATCTCTCTGCCTCCCTCTCCCTGTGTGTTTCTCACTCGCACTCCGACTCTGTCTACCTCTGTTTTGTCTGTGTGTCTGTATCATTCACCATCTCTGTTCTGTCCATCTGCGTTCCATTATCGACGCTTTATCATAATTGTTTTCAAAGGACAAGGCAAAACGCTGGAGGACTGTCTCATTCACAGCCTCTCACATCCAGCGCAGGGAATGACCTTATGCTATTTGAGAGGGAAGCTGGTTAGCGCTGGTAGTTTTGAGAACATAATAAAGCTATTTATGCAGTGAGTCTGGCCTCTCACAATCACCCTGCTGTCTGAGGCTAGTCGAGGTGTGTATGTGTGTGTGTGCCAGTGTGTTTGTGTGTGTAAGAGAGAGAGAGAGGGAAAGAGAGAGAGGAGACAGTGAGGCTCAGGCTAGGCAAGGGAGGCCCGAGGAGGGGTCAGACTTACATAAACTCTCAGCCTGTCTGCCAGTAACAGAGAACTAACACAGCTTAGGGCAGCGAGCAGGGAGGGAGGAGGAATAGTCATGACCCAGCTAAGTAGTTTACACAGTAATGGCCCAGAATGAAGACTGTACTAATGTATGACGCCATTTTGTTGTCATCCTGGGTTATAGTTGTGAGGGGGCACTGAGTCTTTAGAGTGAAGTGGATAGGTTTCTTTTTGATGTGTGTGTGTGTGTGTGTGTGTGTGTGTGTGTTGTTGTGGTTGGCAGCTGTCTCTTTTTCCTGTCATTGTCCTCAGTCACATGACAGACAGAGTGGCTAAGTTTCACACATGCCATGAGGGCGAGTCACTGAGCTGACATTAGGGACTGGGAGGTTCCTGGAGGACCAAACATGGTCATGTGGGCACTGTACGATCAGGTTGGGACGAAGCCTGGACTCTCTATCTTTTGGTTATCCCTGTAAAACTTTGAATACTGAAAAGTAACTGAGGGGCCACTGTGGTGGTTTTGCATGTTTTAGCCCATGAAATGCAAATGGCCTACACTGTACATTACTGCTGACCATTGCCCGGAGCATGCCATACGTTTTTGGACTGATTTCCTAACTTCCAGGCAGCCAGTGGTTTTCATTGGTTTTAATGGGGTATGAGAATCTTGCAGAGACTTTCCTGAGATAGGTCATCCATCAAACTGAGCATTTAGCCTCCATTATTTGTACGTCATTGTTACTGATTGATGTAACCCTTGTCGTCGTGTGGTCATGCAGCAAGCTGGGTCTGTTTAGAAGACTGTTTTTAGTGGAGGAGCTCTGACATGTGAGATTTTAGACTGCCAAAAACCATTGCACTGAAAGTAAACTTTGTTGTCTTGAAATCAAACTTAAGAGATATATGATAACAGTGTAAAATGAATAATGGGAGTTTGTTGCAATAAAGGAGCAGTGTGTAGAATCTAGTGGCATCTAGCAGTGAGGATAGCAGATTACAACCAGCTGAAACTTCTTTCATGTACCAAGCATGAACTCCTGGTTAGGAGTGGTCATTGTTCAAGAAGTTTTTACAGGAAGCTGAATTATCTGCAGAGGGCTCTTCCACTCCAAAACAAACGGACCAGGTGATTTAAACCAGTAAAGACACTGGCTAAAGCAGTTTCACGTTACTAGTCAGTGTTTCTTTGACACTGCTCAGGTGGTCGCAGATGGGCTAGCCCAGCACCTGCTGATCTGTCTCTCTCTTTAGATCCAGACTTTAGGGAGTTTTTTTTTTTTTTTTTTTTACCAGGAACCAAATTATCCGCAGAGGTGTCTTCCTCTCCAGAACAAAAGGACACAGTGATTTGAACTGGTAAAAACATTGAATAAATCATTTTCATGTTAAAATCAGTGTGTTTTAGATGCTGTGCAGCCCATTAGGGCTACTAACTATGGCGGATGGCCCTATCTAGAGCCATTGTTTGGTTTGTCCACTCTGGGCTGCTGTAGAAACATGGCAGACTCCATGGACGAGGACCCACTCCCTGTGTAGATACAAACCACTTATTCTGAGGTAAAGAAAACAACAATTTTTATTTTCAGGTGATTATACACCACAGAAAACCTACTTATTATATTATATTAAATTTCTGTTAATATATCTCCCTAAATTCTACACACTGTACTTTTGAATAGGTTGCTGTTGGGCAGCTAACTTTAAAATCTCACCTCTGAAAGACTTCCCAAAAGCAACAACAAGGAATAATTTTAAAAACAGTCCCTTCTCAGAAATATATTACCATGCTAAGATAATGTGACTGTGGCATTGAAATAAAACAGACTATAGACTCAAGTTCCTTAATGAATGAAAATCAGTGACTTCCAGGAAGGCTGGAAATCAATCTAAAAACTTATAAGCATGCTTCGGAAAATGACTGGCAGTATAAAGTTGGCTGTGTATCCACAATTTGGAGTTCATAAGCTGAAACATGCAAAACCACTGTTATGGTCCCTTAAGTCTTTTTCATACTTAACCACCATGGGGCTACTAGAACCTACATCAATAACCCTTATGAGTCAGCTTTGAAAGACTGTGGTTTCAGATTGGCAAACTTTACGGCTAAAGAGAGGGTTCGTAGAAACAAACCTTTTCATTTCTATTTAATCTAGCAAATGCAGGAGAAAAATGACTAACCGTTGACTTTGACCTGAGGGTTGGACACTGTTTATGTGCAGTCTTACACTGAAATACCACTGTGGATTATGATTATTCAATCACACTGTAAGCACGGGGCGGCATAGTGGTACGGTATTTAGCACTTTTTTTTCTCAAAGTGAAAACTGCTGGCTGATGCACAGGTTTTCTCTTGGTGCTTTCCTCCCTCATGCAAGTTAGGTTTATCGGCAACTCCAAATTGCCCATGTGTGCCCTGTGGTTGACTGGTGACCTGTCCTGTACCCCACCTTTTGCCCAGCATCAGCTGGGACCCTTTAAAAGGATAAGCGGGTATAGCTGGATGGATGGACTGTAAGCATGTGCTGTGAGGCCTGTTGGGTATTATGGTGGGGATCAGCTGTTAGTACAGTAGCGTGGGCTGGTACGGGAGTGCACACAGAGCAAACACACACACATATACACATTCAGAATGTCAGAGAGTGTATTAGCTGAATTCTCAAAGCCGTAAACCTTTTGTGCTCTCAGGTCATTGTGAGTCTGCAGCGAGCAGTAAGCCTTTACTTGAGTCATGTCTGCAGGTAGTGGTCTAGTCTGGGTTCACATCAGTGTAAATGGTGTCAGTCTAAGCTCAGTGTGTGAGACAGCATTCCCCACTTCCAGCTCAGTCATGCCTCATGTCATATTGACTGATGGGATTCCCTGGAGCTGCAGTGAGAAGTGTAGTCCAGTGTTTGTTTTGGTTGCTTTCTGTTTATACGCCTGTGTGTAAGTGCATATGTGCGTGTGTTGATGTAAGTATGTAATATATATCTGTGCCGGCATGTGCAATGATCCAAAAAGGAAAACCTGAATCCTGTGAGAAATGGCTACCACAACATTTTCTCTGGAGAGCACAAATAGCAGCAGGGGTGAATAAGTGTAGTCGGTGACAGCAACACTGTCATTTGTATGTGTACCAATGTGCATGGAGTGTAAGTAGTTTTTCATGCATATGTGTGTGTGTGAGTGTGTGTGTGTGTGTGTGTGTGTGTGTGTGTATCAATGCCACTGCATGTGTGTGTAAAACAGTTCAGACGCTGGTTTTTCCAGACCAGCTCGTAAACCACATCTGGGGAAAGAATTTAGATTCCTTCCCTCCGTCTTTCTCTGCTGCCTTCCCTTCTCCCCATGTGTGATTCCCTCCCTCTTTCCCTGCTCTGGTGAAAAGAAAAAAAAACAGAAGTCAGCTTCTTTCATTTTTTCTGTCCTGTGTCCTCAGGCTAACTTCAGCCTGGTTTTAGAGCAGAGAAGAGGAATGTCTTATTTTTCACTGATCACTCTTGTGTCTGCACCGCTCCGCTTCAGATCTGTCGTGGGGGATTGTACGAGGGGACAATGGGAGGGAGAGGAGATTAGCAAAGAGTGAGTAAAGACGAGGGCAGGGTGAGAGGAAGGCAAACGGTCGTGGGTGTCAAAAATGAGTTTGTTTACGTGAGGTGCAAAATGCAAATGAGAGCGCGGCAGCGTGCCCCCACAGTTCTGTGATGAGCTGGTGTGTTTGTCTTCATACATAACAGGCGGCTAATGATGCTGATGACAGCAGTCAGGCCTGTGCTGAGAGGTAGCACTGGAATGGAGGCTATGAGGATTACAGGACTCTGTTTTAGTTTTCCTAATCATGTCATTCACCTGCTCTCTCCACAGACTGTCCCTGGCTTCGCTGCGCTCCTGTGGGACAACCAACCCAACCCCAGTAGCTGACTGACAACCAACCAGCCCCATAGACTACTGTTCTAGATCTTCCCATTGGCTGGCTGCCACAGCTTCCCCCATCCTGACTGGCTCTGGCGGGAGCGTGGATGGAGCCAAGGGATCTGGTTGGCTCGGCCCGACCCAAAGAGGCGGAGTTACAGGGAGGCAGGGTGGGGCCAAATGAAGAGGACCAGGTAGGAGCAGGGGACATCGGTTTGGCACGCAGCGATGATGTGATTAACGGTGCCATCAGTGAAGGGGAGGGGCTAGAGGAGCAGGGGGAGGGGCTTCTGGAGGAGCAGGAGTTCTCCATCAAGGAAGCAAGTTTCCAGGAGGGAAGTCTAAAGCTGAAGATTCAGACCACCAAGCGCACCAAGAAGCCCCCCAAGAACCTTGAGAACTACATTTGTCCACCGGAGATCAGGATGACCATCAGACCTCCAGTTGGAGAGGGCAAAGGGGGGCGGCAGGGACGGACAGGAGGCGGGGCAGGGCGGGGCCAGAAGGACGAAGAACGAGGACCCCCTAGAAAAAGGGTAAGTCGCCATCCCTCAAAGTGCTCATGTGTGGCTTCAGTAGGTGTACAGTTTGTCATGTACAGTATGATTTTCATAAGTTTGAGTTTTCACTGGTGAAAAAAACCATCCAGCTCAACATCTCAACGCTCCCTCGCTCACACACTCCACCTCTTTATCTACCTCTCTCTCTCTCAGTAGCTCGTTTCCCTGCTTGGTTACACAGGGTCAAAGTTTGCTGCGTAATTGAAACCAGTCATGGCTAGCTGAGATCACACAGTGACACACACACACACAAGCACACAACATACACACTCACATAGGAGCTGAGAATAGGGCTGACATA
The DNA here is from genome assembly GCF_006386435.1 of Epinephelus moara. Lineage (NCBI taxonomy): Eukaryota > Metazoa > Chordata > Actinopteri > Perciformes > Serranidae > Epinephelus > Epinephelus moara. The sequence goes on from NC_065513.1 coordinate 20,154,715, forward strand.
AGCAAGTGACAGCTGCTGTCTGCTCTCTCCATTTGTGGTCATATACACAGAGACCTTTCCTGTCTCCTCTCCTCTCCTCTGCTTTAATGAAATCAGCTCTTGTGGGTCACGCCCCTTCATCCCCCTCCTCCATCACACCCTTTACTCACTACACTGGCGCTTGGTGTGTGTGACACTGTGTACGTACAGGTCCTTGGGGGAATCTAGTGTTTGTAGCGTGTGTTGACCTACACAGTGGTGTGTGTCCAAACCTGACAGCCATCTCGGTGTCACCGAGCTCGACAGGCCCAGCAGGAGCGAGGGCGTCGTGTTGTCAACATGATGCTGGGCCTGGTTTTGTTCTGTTGTGCTTTAGTCTTGTGGATTTAACTCACATTGAAGCGGCACATGAGGTAATTGCACGGTCAGATATATTCTCACTCTATGTCTGATGCAGCCCAAAAAATAACTGTCGGCTGTTACTTCAAAACCAATCAGCATCATCGAAGACATTTTATTGAGGGAAATTTGCACATAACCAGTCACATAAAAACATCACATTTAAACAGAAAATTGTCTAATTTTCTAAAAGATATGAGCTCTCTAAAATCTGGTAATGAAAGGAAATACAGTTGTCAGCCAATTAGAGGCTGCAAGCTGCTCATCCTCTCAGTCAGGCTACCTGTGGTGTCATGAAGCCAGCTGTATACAGATGTACATATTTTACTTAAGGGGTCCTCCGAGTTTTGATGACCTAGAGCCAGTTTAGTGGACCACCACACAAGGGCCTAGGCTTTGCTTCAATGTTTGGGGGGGGCCACAGGTTTGGGAGTCCTCTGCCAGAATATTTAAAGCACCAAGCACTTAATTTTCTGCACTCTGGTGTATTGTTATGCAATGATTTGTGCCTTTTTAGCATAAATCTATGGTGTAAATGTCCTATTTCGTCAAAATAAAAGTCATCCTTCATGGTTTTATTGGGGATGACAAATGGATGTGTTCTAAATTTTGAGGGGGACGTGTCCCTTGTGTCCCGTCTGAAATCTACACCCATGTCAGCATATGTTTGAGGAAAACAGAAAAAAATCTTTTACATGTCACCTCCACATTAAACTGCAGGGTTGTCCACTGAAAATGCTAACATTTACTAGTAGCTAAAGAAAGCATTGATGACAGAACATAGTGCCCACGACACTTTTGAGGTGCCGCTAGTTGCCATGCAACCACTAGCTTTCTACAAAGTGTCATTCCTAATCTGACAGAAGCTTGTCAGGGGGTGCAGTTTGACGCAGTACCCAAGTAGTGTGTTAAATTTAAGCTATTCAAAGTGAAAGTGAATAATTCAGGGGTGTAGTGCTATTTGTTTGTGTACCTGAGTGCACTTATGACAAGCGCACATGCATGCACCCGCAGGGTTAAGTTGTGGCTCGTTTCGAAGGTCATGTAACCACTGTTCCTTTGGTGGCAAGTTTACATACTTCAGTCAACTGTAAATGAAAGGATGCTTTTCTGCCTTTTCATCTTTACTAACAGTTCACAGAAAGCAGCTACAGACAGAAAAATTATTGAATTCATTGTGCCACTCAAAGGCTACTTTTGGCAGCTACCGGCAGCTTTTTAGGTGGAATGTTTTCTTGCATGTTACTCATAACATGAGTTGTCGTGACTCAGTCAACACACCTTAAATGTCAGAATGACAACCTGCATGACATGGCTGTCTTGCATGACATACGCTTTAGAGATGATTGGATCTTTAAGCCTTTAAAAAGTGTATATGAATTCCAACCACATATGAACTGTGAATACTCTGTTTCCTTACTTGGAGAGGAAGGTGGTGGGATGCTCAAAAATGTTCTTATTTCTGGTCCTCCAGGACTCTAAAGTACAACCTGCTTTTGATTACACTGGTAAAAACAAGTAGGCATTTACAACTGGTGAGAAGTAGTTGGAAATACAATGCTTTATAAGCCAAAAAGGTTGGAAACAGCTGCTCTACATGTATGTAGGGTTTTTTCAAGCAACTGGAACATTGGTTGAAATCACCACCTCAATCCGACACCCTCTGTGTGGTGTCTGAGTGGTGACTCAAATACGAAATTGCCACCAAATTGGAAAGAAAGCATGTGGGTGTTGCTTTGTCATCTGCAGAATTCGACGTCATCCACAGCCACAATTTCAGCTAGTTGTCTGGAGGATGTGTACTCTCACCACAGAGTAGACTACGTCTGATCTGCTGTCGCCTCTGTGTAAATAAAATATAAAAAAAAAAGGCCACTAAAAATGTTCAGAGTGTCAATCTATTTCTGAGCTGAGCGAGCTAAACGCTTCACTCTGATATTTGGGCAGCCATTCCTAATCCAGCGCCATCGGTCCCCATTTGTAAACCCACTGCTACAGTATGATTGACAGAGGTTGTCATAGTGACAGGGGTAGCAAGCTGGTCTCTATTGAGATTTGAGGTTTTGGGGAGGGGAGGGGAACGGAGGATGTGTTGGTGTTGATTCAGATCAGTTTCAACCCTTCATCCCCTACACTCTGTCCCTCAATCACACCCCCACCATCCCCCTTCTCTCTACTCCCCCCCTTACATCCTTTCCCTCATGCACCCATCACCTGCCACCCCAAGGGTGTAATACAGGCAGGCTCACTGGAGAGGAACGGGTTAAAGAGAGAGGCTGGGCTGCTTTCTGTCTCTCAGTCTCCCTCGCGTGTGTATGTGTGTGTGTGTTGAGGTTAAATACTCTCTTTGTGGTGTGTGTGAGGCTGTGTGTCAGGAGGGGAGGGGAGGCGAGAGGGGGAGCAGATGGACAGCCTCTCTGCTCTCTGCTGTATTGTGTCCACATCTTCTCTTTCCTTCTTTCTCTCTTTATCTCCTATCTGTCCCTCTTTCTTTTGCTTTTTCTCCCCTCACTCTTTTCTTCCCTCACGTCTTCTGCTTTTCACTCTTCTCTTTTCTCTTTTTCACCACTCTTTTCTTCCTCTTCCTCCCTTCTTTCACCCTCTGTTGTCTTGTAGCAGATGGCAGCGTGGGGCAGCAGCAGCAGCAGCAGCAGCAGCAGCAACAGAGCAGAAGCCAGAGTGTGAGCAGGAGATGGGGAGAGGAGAAGGGGGTTGTGGAAAGAGGAGGTGGAGAAAGGAGGTGGGGGTCAGGCATATGGAGAGCCTGGTTAAGGGGCCCCCTCAGAGGGAGTGTGTATGTGCGTGTGGTAGTGTGGTGAATAGAGGAGGGGGAGAGGCAGGATACAATAGATGCCCATTAAGACAGAGATTTGACTCTAATAGACAGAGAAGGGGAGAGACAGACAGATAAGTAGGCAAACATGTAGAATGGCGCAAAGAAAGACAGCGTTTTTTAGCCATTCTTTCTTTTGTAGGATCTACTGTCAAAACTTCTCCTCTGCGACTTATAAAATAAAACTTTCTGGTATACATGTGGGGAAACTGGCATGTTCCAGGATCAAATAGTAACAAGATGTGCCAAACAAGGAATAAATAGGGGTTATGTAAATGTTCACAACTGACTAATTCAGCTGCAGAGGCCAGGCAGAGCTTGGCCAGTATCACTACCTATTTATTATGGTAGTTTTTTTTTTCCATTTTATTTGTTTCTGACTGTAAATTAAAGATATGGTGACCAAAGTTATCATGCCTACCAGTATTATCACTTTATTGTTAAAATGTGCTGAAAAATGTTGAGCACTGATACACACATTGAAATTATTTCATAAGTTTTATTATTAAAAAAACAAATAAGTAGCACTATGTTGCCTGATATTGGACAGAAACTCATTACACATTATTAGAATGGACACAAAGTCCGGCATTGCGTCCACTCTGACTAATTTCTGTCAGAAAGGGGGGTTTGATTTTCCCTAACCAATCACCAGAGACCAGCGCATCTGTCTTGATGTCATTTAAAGTCCACACTGATGTGTCGCCATGCCAGTCTACCTGTTTTGCCAGGGTTTTAAGAGGGGAGCGGTGTAAAACAAAGCGGAGCGAAGTAAAACAAACTATGATGAAAGTCAAAGTTGAGAAAACATGTTGATTTAAATAAGCCTCGATAGCAGCTTCTGTTTTGTTTACAGCGTATGCCATTGTTACTTGTCATTGGTTGTGGTGCGCTGCTTGATTCCAGCTTGACAACGGTGTTCGTCCCACCTGTGGTGCTGATTGGCTAATTGTTAGTCCCCCTGCTGATCTCACTGTTTTTTATTTCAATCAAGGAACCGCTGTTTTATATCACAATGTCAGGAAAATCAGTCAACTCGGTGGAGTGGGTAGATTCAAAGGTCTGGACCCAGGCAAAGCACTGTGCAATTACTGTCTGAATAAACATTAAAATAATAGTAACATAGCTACTGCTTTATATAAACATTTGAAAACCATATCAAATGCACATCTGGGTGAGAACACGCCATGGAGTGCCATGGAGCTCCAAGGCTGGCAACAGAGCTCCATGGAGCCGGCCAGTTCAACTTCAGACAGGAAGTGGAAGCACCTCAAAGCCGGGAAACCACAAATCCTATAATCATATGGCCATGCAAATATCTGGGTTAGGAAGCACGTTTAAAGTGATCATTTTCGGGACATTTCATACATGTGAAACCAAGATAATATAGTTTAAAACAAAGGTAGGCTAATTCATGAAATTAAATTCAAATGAATATTTTTGCTTGTTCCCATAATATTGAGCAGCACATCCCCGCAGTAAACATGCCTGTTAGTAACGCAACTAATCGAAGCGGCTCTCATATTTCAGGTGGAGCAGAAAACAGCTGACACACAAAGTCAGCAATCAGAGGATTAAAATGTTACAAGGTTAATAAACTGAATTATTATTATTCTCTTTTTAATAAACGTATTTATCCTCCAACATCCGCGATACAACCACGTGTTCTTTTTTTCACCCAAAAGCAAACCCAGAAATAAAATAAAGACAAAATACCACCTGCAAATCAGGTGGCAAGTTATCTCCAGGTACCCAACTCAAAGCAGGACTCTGATGTAGAACACAGCTCCCTGAAAGATTCTCACAACACAAGAAAAACACTAGTGTCCATGCTATGAACAAGCCCACATTACAATGTGCCACATTTTATAGATGTGAACATGACATTCATGCGGCACTTGGCTGTCAGTGATTACACAAAATTCATAAATGTCCAAAATTTTAATTTACCGCTCACTATTGAGGACACTTTTTAGTGTCCATTATGATGTAGGGGGAAGTGAACGAGGGAGTGAGTGCAGACACAGTCATATTAAAGAGAAGAGAAGATGTAATTTCCCGGATTTAAAGGGAATCTCAGCCACCTATCATCCTCATAGCAGGCATCTATAACCAGGAGGTCAATGAGCAGGCGCCTTGTGTCAGGGGACAGACCCACACACACACACACACACACACACATAACCGGGATATGATGGGCTCCCCTTCTCTGTCTCCAGCTGACATCACACACATGCTGAACGTCCCCTCACACACAGCTCTTTGTCTGGGCATGCTGTGTGTGTTTGGAAGATGAATGTGTGTGTTCTAACGCATTGGGTCCTGGGTCAACCACTGCATCACTCCTCCAGACACACATGCCCACACGCACACACATAGACACACAGTTATCGATCCAATGCCTACACATGGGGGAGCATACGCAAGCTAAAATGCATCCACTTTCTTTCTCTCTCTCTCACACACACACAGACACACACCCACACACACAAATCATGTTGAGCAGTGATTGCAGTTAGAGAGAGTGTTTTCCTGGTTATCTGTCCAGTTCTCTGGACGTGCCAAATGTGGCTCTTAATCCATTTCACTATCTGCTGGGAGAGATAAGCCAGAGCTTTTCCAGGAGTCCAGGCCAGGCTGTGTGTTGTTGTTGTATATGTGTGTGTATATGTATGTGTGTGTGTGTGTGTGTGTGTGTAGTAGTAGTGGGTGTATGCGAAACCCTGACGCTAGACACACACTTATCTTGTCTTGACAGCCCCTCTGCTTGGTGGTCCCCCTGGCTGTGTGTGTGTGTGTGTGTGTGTGTGTGTGTGTGTGTGTGTGTGTGTGTGTGTGTGTTGCTGCTTGGTGGTCTCCCAGCAGTGTTTGGGATTATTATGTGTTAGTCAAGTGCATTCACAAGGAAATTAATGCTGCCACAGTTGCCACGCCAAGTGTGTGCGCATGCTCTGCGTGCACATGCGTGTGTGTGAAATGGTTAGCCTTTTGATGTGAGCTTTTTTATCCCTGGCTGAGATGGCGGTTGGTGACCTGAGGGACTTGATGAGCTCATAAAATAGGAGCGTGTATGTGTGTGTGTGTGTGTGTATGAAGCGTTGTGCTTACCCACAGAGAGCAATCCTTGACTGATTTATGAAAGTGTACGAACATGAAATGATCACCTCTAATATGGCCTGACCAAACTGTCACAGTAGACTTTTTTGGTATCTGTCATTGTGGTGAACATAACCAGGCTTTTATTTTGGTGTGTGTGTGTGTGTGTGTGTGTGTGTGTGTGTGTGTGTGTGTGTGTGTGCGTCCTCAGTGTGCAGTCTCTGAGAGTAAGAGCTGGGAATGCTTTAAGGGGCGTTTCCCTGTGTGGTCGATGGGGGATGGGACATGTGTATGTTTGTGTGTGTGTGTGTGTGTGTGTGTGTGTATACGTGTGTGTATGTGCCTGCATGCTGGGGAGGGGTGAGTGATTTAGCACCGCTGAAACACCAGCTGTCCATCTGTGTCTGACCCCCATACACACCCTGTACACACTTGAAACGCACACCGACACCCACACTGACACACACACACACACACACACACACACACACACACACCTCGCATCTAACCTCTGATCTGCTCCTGAGTATCTCTCAAACCTGAAGAAAGTCCAGACAAAACACAATCTGTTCATCTGTCTTTCTCCCCATCACACACACAAATATACACACACACACACACACACACACACACTCTACATTACACTAAGCAAGATTGCTCCCTAATCAGCTCTGCAGTAGTGCTGGTGCTGCAGTGTATCCACAATGAATGACTCGGCAAGGTCACTCCTAGTGAGCACATGCACACACCCAGACACACACAGTCACACAAAGAGACGCTGGAGGCTGGCAGAAGAAGAGATGAACTTTGACCCTGCCGGACATTCAAAAGTCGAGGTGATAGCTGGACTCCACAGTTGTGTAAGCCTTCGTATCTGTGTGTGTGTGTGTCTCTGTGTGTGTGTTGTATTGTTTGTTTGTGCGAGTGGGTCAGGGTTGAGACAACTGGAGTCTGGCCTTTGCTTTCTTACCCTCAGGGCTGGATTTGGTGTCTATGCGTGTGTGTTTGTGCTGACCATTTGGTTGGAACTGTAGCTAATTTCTCAATCAGACACACACATACCATCTTCTCAATCTGTCCCAAAGGTCAAGCCCTATTCATTCACTATTGTGTCCAGTCCCAGTGGGTTGCTGTTCCTCTTCAGGCAGATGCGGGCAGAATATAATAGCCCGTCTAGCTCAAGTTACATTTTAATGAAGATCTGAAGCAGCTACTTGCACTTAAAGAAATGCCAGTGGCTCATTCGGGGAGCAGCTACCAATGAACATGAAGGCATTTAACACTGGAAACCCAGGCTTGGCCAAAAAGTCAAGTTTTAGCTGTTAAGAAATGCAATAAGATTTTTAGGATGCTTCACAAAACTGACTTTTTGTACAAAAAAGAGCATAAAGTCACCCTTTAACTAGGGCTGCTCAAGTGATTATTCATGTCAATATTGAGGTCATGATTATTTAATATGATTGATTACTTACTAACTTTAGAAACATCATGCATTTATTGGCCTTTCAAAAAAAAAAACTTTGTTATCGTGAATTTTCTTTAACTTCGAATATAGTACAACGGAAAAACAGGCTTGAGGTGAACTTAACATGCCACAGCCTGGCTGAGAGTGAGTTTGGGCTCTTAGGGAGGAGCAAAAGTGCGCCGCTGTAAAGGTGCAGATTCACAAGCTGACGACAGAACTAGCAGCAACCAAAGCCGACTGTTGCGTCGCCTCACGTCACCTGTCTTTCGGCCAAAACACAGCCAACAGCCAACCAGCATGTACGTTCTGGGCCTGCGTGAGAGGAAATAACTCTCCACATCAGCAGACGAAGGTAGTCTGTAATCGGCATTCAAAAAGGGAAACCTAATGAAGCAGCTGTTTACTTTCCTCACTTTCATTTATTTTCTTGTGCGCTAAGCTGACCTGCCAATCAGAGGGATTTCATAAACCAACGGGCTCCATCCTCTCTGACGCCGAGTCAACATGCTGAATCAGCTGAAAAAACCCGATGAGGGCCCACAGCCTCGTTACAGTGACACAGAAAATGATCAATTTTATCCCTTTTATCTTGTTTTCATGAGCCAAAAAGACAAAATCATAATTGAAAATAAAATTTGGTCAGTCACCCAGTCCTACCTTCATCTACAAAGAAAACAACAACAAGGAAAGCCTAAATCCAAGTAGTCACAAGTTTGATATGGCAACATCAATTTAAGTGTAGACTATAAAAAAACATATACAGGCCTGAATTTGGTTTTTTGGACAGCGGTTGACTGTGACTCACATAACTGTGGAATTAACTGGAGGGCGGCCATGTTTGATGTCCTCTGCGGTCACGGATGATGTTGAGTCACAGCATCATGTGTTCCTGGTGGCCGCTTTGTTAGTGTGGCTCCATCATGCCTCTGCCTCTGCGGTTAGTCAGCGTGCAAGTGTGTGTGTGCGTATGTGTGTGTGTGTGCATGCACGTGAGGAGGAGTGTATATTCTGTGGTTTTGAGAGGAGGTCCAGCAGGAATAGAGGGTGATGTTCAGTGCAGGGAGGGGAGCGAAGGGAATGATTGGAGTCAAAGGAAAGGAGAAGCAGGCGCAGAGTATTGACTTTCACTGTGTCTCACTTGAAGCGTAAGTGTGTTTGTCAGTGAAATCTGATGGCCCCATCAGCTGTCTGGGACTCGCCTGTCAGAAAGGGTGTGTGTGTCTGTGTGTGTGTGTGTGTGTGTGTGCGCCTCAAAGCAAGAGAGATGACAGTGGAGAGGTGGTGTCCAACACTCCTCTTACAGAAGTCTTTTTTTCAGGCTGTCACTGTCACCGGCTTTATTGGCATGACGATATATTTAAACAACATTTTTGTTTAGTCGGTTGAAAACACATTACCACCACTACAGAATGTGGTATAAAACGTTTCACATTAAAAACATGTAATCATACAAATCACTAAAAAGCCCCCTAAGCCAGGGCTTTTCAGACATTGTGTGTTTGTGTGTGTCACTGCCCAGTTCTCCGCTGCTTTCCATGTCTTTGTACCAGGCTTTGTAAAATAATCCGTCTGTAGTTCTGCTGTTTATTTATGCTCGTTGTCTTTTAAGTATGGACGCAGACATGAATAAATGATATAAATGTGTCTGTATGTCCTTCTGTCTGTGTGTCTGTCTCTTGGGGCGGCTCAGACTAAACAAACAGCTGTGTTTATGAAGCAGGGAAGAGCCACAAGGGTCTTCTGTTTAGTGGTCCATTTCAACACGCGCACACACACACACACATATGCTCATGTGCACGCACACGTACACACTCCCGAGTGCCCTGCGCTCCTCATCTTTTACCTGCCCTGCTCTGTTGCGTTTTTGCCCCCTTGTGTTTTCTGCCCTGCTCTTTCTCTCTCTGCCCCCTCTGCTCGGCGTAATGCTCGCTCGCTCGCTCGCTCTCAGACCGAGAGGAATGCCACTCCGTGTGACCTCTCACCTACAACAAGGAGGGGTGCCGGTTTAGACAAGGGAGCGAGGGGGCAGCTGCAGTCATGTGCCCAGGCCTGGAAGGAAACACACAGGCACATACAAATACACACACAGAGCCAGGTTGTTAGCTAAAATACACACAGTCTAATTCTAGTTTTGTTTGCGTTTGATGCGGGTCTAGATGTGGTGCACTGATTCTCCCGCCTCTCTTTGTGACTGTCTGAGAAAGTGTAGGATGCTATGCTTTGGTGTGTGTGTGTGTGTGTGTGTGTGTGTGTGTGTGTGTGTGAACATGCGAGTGGAGTGCAGCCTCATACAAAGGCGTTATTGTTGGTGCGAGGGGGCCTGAGGGGAGGCAGGCAGTCTGATTGGTTAAGACTATTGTGTCTCACTTTGCCCATTCTCCCTGTCACTGAGGATGTCATAAAGTGGCTCTCTAATAACTCTCACTCTCGCAAGCTGGGGATCATCTGAGGACTTGAGATATTCACAGAAATATGTAGACAAAGCAATGAAAGCGTTACTTTACGAGCTTCAAACTTAAAGTGCAGACTCTCGAGACGTAGTAATTCATCTGTCAGCAACTGTTTGTAAACATCACTTAATGGGAAACAGTTTGCACTCCAGCAGTGCTGCAAATATTTAATAATTGAGTCATATGTTGATTAATATTATGATTATGTAGTTAATTATCCAGTCTATAAAATGTGAGAAAAGAGTGAAAACTGCTCATGAGAATTTCCTCAAGCCCAAGGTAACATCTTCAGATTGCTTTTATGTCCAACCAACAGTCCAAAGAAGTTTAATTGTATTTGATATTAAATTGATAAAAGCAAAAATCGTAAAGTTTGTAAAGCTTGAAAAAGAGCGTGTTTGGCATTTTTGTGTGAGAAACGATTGTCAAAATAGTTAACTGTACAAATCGGATGTACAAAAAAACCCTTTAAATACGAAAACCATAGTTAAAGGAATACTTCAGCCCCCAAATTATCATTTGTATTTCAGTTATTTGGCTTGTTACACTGAGTTTGCAAAGAAAACTTCAAGAATCCAAACAACGGAGAAAATTCTTGATGAATTAAAGTCATAAGGGAACATGTTTAACAAGCAAAATCAAAACTCAAATCTGTTTACAAACAGTCAAACAACTCGTGCAGTATAATCCAAGTCTCATTTATCCAGTCGCATGTTCAGTACTTCCAAACTGACAGTACTTTCCAATGGGGAACTGAACTGAACATGAAACGTTACTATGCTCTTTTCAAAACCAGGCTCCATTAACAAAAACAGTAATTTTATCTTGCTGAACATGAGAGCCGCTGGTCTACCACTGCCTCAACTGGTTAGTCTGTTTGTGTTATTGTGTGACTTATGGGAATCTAAACTAACCCTTTAAAAAACCAAAGTCACACAATAACACAAACAAACTAACCGATCGAGGCAGTGGTAGACCAGTAGCTCTCATGTTCAGCAAGGTAAAATTAGTGTTTTTGTCAATGGGGTCTGGCTCTCAAGAGAGCATATTTAAGTTTCACTTCAGTTCAATTCCCTGTCGAAAAGGGCTGCCTGTTTGCGAAGCACTGAGTATACAACTGGACAAATGAGACTTAACATAACACGGGGAGGTAATTGATGTATAAATGATCATTTTGAGCTTAAGTATTCCTTTTATTCTGATTAATTGATTAGTTTTAGCATCACAATCCAGTGTGACTGTGTGTTTCCTTTGCCTTGCTTTATCAAATGACAAAATAAAACAAAGTAATTTTGACATTTAATTTTTAGCATAATATTATCATATGATAATGGAGACACTATTAGTACAGAAACACATAGGTGATGTGGTAATTTCTTGTTGCCTCATGAACTAGATAACGACGCGTTGGGGTGCATTATTTTTGAATAGCTAATCAGTGAGGCTTCGCTGTTACAGACCACTGTTTGCCAGAGAGGAAGTGTTTAATCTCAGCGCAGCTCCTGTCTTGAATTACCCATCATTCCAAACAGGAAGCCATCCCTTAGGATTTAGAGCAGCTCATTGGCTGTTAATTGTTTCCTGTTGTACAGAAGTGGTACGATTGGGTCATATGGTGCACAGAGCGCTGTGAACAACACGTTCCTTTGGTTTTGTACTGTCTGTTGTGCATGTGTCTGTAGGTGTGTGTAATTTACTCTCCCTGGTAGATGCACTGATTAAACAGCATTCTGTCTATTTATGAAGACTTGTTCTTATGACTTCCCATAGAGAGAGAGACAGTGTGTGTGTGTGTGTGTGTGTGTGTGTGTGTGTGTGTGTGTGTGTGTGTGTGTGTGTGTGTGTGGCCAGTCTCTGTGCTTGTGTATATTTTCTTTGTGCTGAGTGAAATACATAATGCTGTCACCTAGAGGTTCATCCACATTTGTGAAAGGAACAAATGGTACATAATCGCTGTAATAATCACTATGAAAAAACTCTTTAAGCGCTATTCACAGGCAGGACACACATATGCCTGCACACACACCATTAATGCTAATAGCGGGGATTAGATGTATACTTTGTGTAGCATGTAAATGTGTCTGTCATTACTGAGCGGGTGAAAACCTCCAATTGCACCGTAATAACATGCTTCGGTTCAGCCAATCACAGGCTTTTGTTCAGATTGAGTCATCTACGTCTGAGCGTGTCTGAAGAGAGTGTGACAAGGAGACTCTTGGGTGTTTTCACTGCTATCTTTAGAGCACTCCAATCTGAAGGATTACTGCTGTGGACGTAGGAGGGAACATTTTGCTTGGGACCTACTGCTGTGCATTAAATCTGGCTTCTGCCTTACAGTTAGCTAAAGGACAAATGTACTGTAAGATCGAATCATGCCCAGCAGGGAGGGCACATATAACAGCACGTAGAAAAGAATATGCTGCAGAAAAAGTGAGTTTTTTGGCTCAAATAATCAAGACCTTTTTTTGTTAAACTGTAGCTGTAGGCTGAACACATATTTGTGGAATTGCAGCATTAGCCCGAGAGTGGAAGTTTTGAATGGAGCCCAATTTCCAAACTTTCCCACCCAACTTTCCCAGAAGATGCTTTGGCTGGCACCGATGCCACCCGAATCTGAGATAGTGGAGCATTGGCTGAGGCAGCACACGCTGAGTGAAAACAGACACACAAATACACACAATTTTAGGCAGCGGGCCTGATCCCAGTGATCCACAAACTGTCCCACCTTGACACCCCCTCATCTTTCCTCCCCCTTCTCCTCCCTCTTTTCTCTCCCCTGCTGTGGGTCTCCTCAGGCGCATGAATGGAAGTCTTTATTCCCGGGAGAACTGGTGGGAAGAACGAGAGAACGAGAAACAGGGATGGGGGTGGCAGGGAGGGAGGGGGGGGGGGGTCTGTGAGAGTGGCCACAAGATCAACACAGTGCCTCTTTTCTCCTCCATCGCTTTTCCCTCCTTTTCTCTGCACCCCCCCCCAAACCTCCACCTCCACCCTCCCTCCCTCTCCTTCTACCCCGTTTTAAGTGCTGTGGACACAAAGCCGTGTTAGTATTCATGGTGTTTGTTTGCAGAGGAGCTGTGTGTGTCTCTGCATGTGTGTGTGTGTGTAGAGCTGTCAGAAACACAGATCACAGCGAAGCAGCGCTCTGAATGGAGCTGGAGAGAAGGGGAGGGTGGTGGTGGGGGGTAGTTCCCACAGGGGGAGAATGGTCAGCTCCAGAAAAGAGAAAAGAAGAAGAAAAGGAGGGATGTGATAAGGAGGAGGGGGCAGTGCACGAGGCCACAGGGGCAGAGGGAGACAGCATGGTGTCAAAGCCAAGGAGAGTGTGTGTGAGTGAGGGGGGAAAGAGAGGATCATATCAATCATAAGATTTCGGAGGGAACTAGTTGTTAACGGGTCTAGGCACCTCTCTTCTTGTTTTTCTGCTGGTCCTCTTCTTCCCTCCCTCTCTGCCGCTCTCATTCTTTCAGTAACCCCCTCCCTCCCCATTTCTCCCTCTCTCCCTCTGTCTCTCTGTGCCTCTCTCCCTCTTTCTCTTTGTGTGTCTGTCTGGACAGCTGCCCAGTTCCATACACAGGGAAAAATGAAACACTCTAACCACCGGGCGTGCAGCCAAATAAAAGGCTGCGAAAAACTATTTGAAGGGCAGCGTGTTTGTGTGTGTCTGTGTGTGTGTGCATGGAGTTTGTGTATATGTTTGCCGGTGTATTATGTGTGTATATGTGTGCTGGGTTGTGAGATTTGGGTGTGCCTGTTTAGGGTGTTCTTTCCCAGTATAATGGTGCAGCCAGGGTGCTCTCTGCGTGTGTGTGTATGTGTGTTTGTGTGTATGTGTGTGAGGGAGAAGTTCCACTCTGAGTTTCAGTTTATTCAACAGTGGAAAACGAGAGGCTGCAGGAGAGGAAAGGACAGGAGGGGCCGTCACATACCTCCCCTCACGTCAAACTAGAGGAGAGAGTTCAACTTTTTACATCCAGCTCTGCGTTAAAAACAGCCTGCCGACTGTGAACGTTACAGTCAGATGCACACACACACATGAATTTGTCAGTAAATATATGCTGACTCATTTGCAAAGTGCCTTTCAGTTGGGTGATTGCAGCACTTAGTCACATATTATCCACAAGCTCCTCCGCTGCGCTCTGACCTTATCTAATGGTTACATCACCAATGGAAAGGAATGTGCAGCTCCATATCTGCCTGCATTCGGGTGTCGGAGAGCTTTTGTGTGACTGACTGAGACCAATCCATGTTGTTACAGTGCCGACTCAGAGGAAGACATCCTAGAAATGGATGTTGACCTAGCTACTGAGCACGACCCTTGACCCTTGAACACAGCCCTGCTTGAGCGCCTCGAGGGAGGGAGAGTGCATCAAACGGGTTCAGGACCAAACATGCCTTGGGTCTGTTTTGTGCTGGCCTTTCCCCATATCTAAATTTGACCAGAGGGGACATGTAGAAGAAGGACAGTGTGGAAAAGGTTGAGGCCTCACAGCTCCTGTGCTTGTGGGCTGCTCCAGGGTCAGAGTCCATGCTAGTGCTAATACTCCCGACCGCTGCCCCCTGCTGCAGGCCAGCAGTAGCACAGTCCCTATTCACACAGCACATGACAAGAGCTGGGCAGTGTACTATACACATAAGAGGAATATCAAAATGAATTTGCCAAGTACAGCAATGTTTTTCAGTAGCATTGGTGCAGCCGTGCAAAACATGGAACAGAGAAAAATGCCCAGCACATATCAAAGTGTAGAGTAATTATCACATGACAACTAGAGCTGGAACGCTTAATCGTTCATTAGTCAACTATAAATTAATCACCAGGTCATTTAATAACTGATAAATGGGTTTAAGTATTTTCTTAAGAATAAAAAGTCAAAATTCTCCAACTCCAGCTTCCTAAATTTGAATATTTAGGTTGGGTTTGTGGTAAAAACAAGACATTTGAGGATGTAATCTCCGGCTTGGGAAACATTTTTCACCATTTTATAGGCCAAACAACTAATCAGTTAATTGAGAAAATAGTCAACAGATTATTTGACAATGAAAATATTTGTTGGTTGCAGCACTAATGGCAACCTGTCAAGTTGTATGAGTGATTTAGGTTGACCCCTGTCTGGAGAAGGCAAGGAGAATAAGTTGTTCTCTTCACACCGTGTTGACTACAACAACCAAGGGAGTACCTGGATCCATTGGACCACTATTTATATCTGCTTGTGTGAATATCAGACAGAGTATTTTTCCTGGAAATGCTTCACGGAGTGTAAGAGGCGGAGACGAGGGGAGAGGGTGGTAGAAGGGCGGAAACTAAGAACAAAAAGCTGAACTGGTGCCAATAACCCAACCACAACCAGGAGGAGGGGGGGCTCCCTATTTCTGTTCTTTGCTCTGCTATCTCTAGTAGGAATGGTGTCCATGCCTCCTCTTTTTATTATCTCTCAGTGGTGGCTTTGTGGTTAGTTATGTGTGTGTCTGTGTCTGTGTGTCTGTCTGTCTCACACTAACCACCATCATCTCCCTGTCTGCCTTTTTTTTCTGTGCCCTCCTTTAACCTGAAACAGCAGGTATTCTAGGACAGGTTAAATGAGAAAGCATGTGTGTATCAGGTGTCTGTCATCTTATCCCTCTGTGGACTCACAGCATCTCCTCTCCAGTGTCACCACACACACACACACACACACACACACACACACACACACACACACACACATATTCACACTCATATTCACACTCATACTCATACTCATACACACACATATTCACACTCATACTCATACACATACACACATACATCTCAGAACTGAAAGGACACCATAGTAGTGTGTTCAGAAGATAAACGAGAGTACAAGCACATGCATTTTCTAGCATTGTTAATCATTTACGCTGCTTACTGTTTGCTTGTGTGCAGTGTGTGTATCATTTATGTGCACAGTGTTGTTTTGCACAGCGTTCATGTGTGGTTTTTTTTGTGCTACTGAGTGTCCGCAACTTGCTTCTGGCCAATTAACAGCTTCTGCAGCCAGTGTGGAAGTACAAAATGAGTGTGGCTGTCTGACTGCTGATGGGACGGCAGAAAGAAAGAGGAAGAAAACAGTTGGATAGTGATAGAGAAAGGATAGAGGCAGAACAGAACACTGGCAGGGTAAAAGATGAAGAGATGAAGTGCTTGTTCTTGCAAATATATGCAATGTGATAAGACCTACATACATTATATGTTCCTGTACTGTGTGTATTTGTGTATGTGTGTGTGTCTGTGTGTGTCTACCAAGAGCAAGAGCTAATCATCTGGCAGGGTGTCGATCCATGTAGACTTAAATTGGTTGCCTTACTGTTTTTATACATTTGTGCCAGTGTGTGTAAAGCCAGGATTTCATAAAGCCTTTGAAATGTGTGCATCTACTGTATGCATGTGTGAGTGTGTGCTTGTGCGCTTGCACGCCTGTGTGTATATGCTTAGAGGCAGGCCTGTGGTTAGGTTACATCTCCCTGCAGCGCAGCAGAACAGTGTCTTGTTGCGTCATACTGAGTCTGTTAATAACAGGCTAAACCACAAAGGCCATCCGCTGCTCTATTTCTCATCTTCCAGCAGTACGCTGATTATGCAGCAGTGATACATTAAGCAGGTTTATGTCGTCCAATACGGTATATCAAGCTTTTACATTTTCGGTTTTACATTGACACATGTAAAATAAGGTACTCAGTGAAGGTTGACTTCAGATTTGTGGTCCGTCACATGAAAGATGTAGATAAATTGTGCCATAATTTCAGGGCATATATTGTATAAGCAGTTCAGGGGATGGTCGGGATGACGGTTTAAGTTACAGCGGCGAACAGTACAGGAGAGTTGTCAACAAAATGAAGGTAATATAGTAAATAATTCTGGGTCTAGGGCAGTCAGTGTTTAATACTGTGTGCAGTCAGACACCCCCAGCTCCATCCCCCCCAGCTCTCACAGCATGCAACATCCTTGCCACAGGAATTTAATTGCTCTGTAAACAAGCCTTTTGTTTTGTTGCACACTGTTTGCTCATGCACACAAGATGTATTAAAAGCTCCAGTCCTGCCGCGAAAAGACGAGAATGTCATATCAGAGCACGGCAAATGACTGATTTGATTTATGCTGACAAAAAGAAACTGACTGCAGAACTGGATGCTGTGTGACATATGTATTATCTCTGTGAAGATAGGCTGATGTTATGAAGACAGGAAATAGTCTCGTCACAGTTTCATGATCACATTATCATTATCATATCATTTGTCTATCCCTGAAGCTATTTACAGCTGTCTTGTGATTGCAGATCATATGTAGTAACCAGTCTTTGTTTCTCTTCTCTGTCGTCCCCCAGACATATGAGCGCCAGTTCAGAATGCCTGAGCAGAGAGAGGGAGGCCTGCTGCAACTACTGGGAGATCATACTCCGCCCAAGCACCAGCTTCGCAGCTCCCTCCTTCCTGCACACACACTCTCACACACACAGCAAACACAGCACACCCTCACGCAACAATTCCAACACGCACACCAACACCAAATCAATCCGGACTGGATCGCGTCTACGGCACCTTCTGTTTCCCCGGCCAATCCTGCAGACTCTGAGCCAGCCAGAGAACTGGCAGGAGCCAGCAGGAGCTCTTTGCTCGATCCAACCCAACCTTTCTCACGAACAGCGACACGGAGCCCCTCGCCTCAGAGATCCTTGACTCCAGACCTGCAGCTGCCAGTGGTTACAGATGCCAGTATTCTCAACTTGACCTCTCTCAGCAGGTACGGTTTGTTTTCCTGTGTGGTCGATGTTATCATGAGCCAAACGTGATCATTAGGACAAATATACTGTGCACTCTGCACTGGGGATGGGAGACGGTATGGTTGATGGTTGATATAATACTGTATTGTGATATTTTGTAAAGTAATATTATGTATTTTTATTCAGTTTCGCTACATTGATGATATGAAATTCCTCTTGTGATACCCATCCCCAAGTGTCATCACACACAAATAGTAAATACTGGTGAATACTGGCACTGGTTGTAAAATATTGGTGAAATACAAAACATTCTTTCTCTCTCCCTCCATTCCACTTGTCATCATTTTTTCCTCTGTACACATCTCTCCAGGGGGAGGGGGTTACAAGAGGTCAGTGAACAGCTCTTTGGGAACATCAAGAGGAAGTACGGCAGGAAGGACTCCCAGAGGATGCTCTGTAATCCCCACAGTGCTGATACACCTTGGGGAAGACAGCCAGAGAAAGGATCGGAGAGCCCAAGTAATTCAGAGGAGAGGCAGAAGTACAGGCAAGAGGAGACGGCTGAGCGGTTCCACGAAGAAAGAGAGGAAAGGAGAAAAGAGGAACGAGAGCGAGCGACTGCTGGGAGGAGAGGAGATGAAGAAGACAGAGGGATGCCCATGCTGACAGAGGAAGGGAAGGGAAGAAAGAGGCGGAGGAGGCCTTCTTTTGACGAGTCATTTTCTGTAGAGGAGCAATTACAGCAACGGCAGGACTCTGACACTACAGAGAAGCACCAGCCTGGGCCCCCAGAACCTAAAGTAGCACATAAGATGGAAACTCACAAAAATGATTCTCGACTCACAAGCCAGGCTGATGTCAGCAGAGAGAGGATAGAAAAAGCAGAGAGAGCAGATAAAGGCGATAAAAGAGAAAAAGGAGAGAGGGTAGATAGGGTGGAAAGAGGAGAGACAGTTACTGGTGGATCTGAACCAGAGTCAGCATTAGGTGCAAACAGAATGAAAAAGAACCCTGTCGGCCGTCCGAAGATCAGCACAGATACCATTAAACACAGAGAATCTACTCACAATCACATCAACAAAGCCAATCCTAACCCAAACCCCAGACTTCCCAGCCCAAACCCCAGCCCCAGCCCCAGGGGCAGCATCAGTCCCAGCCCGAGCCCTAAACCTAGGGCTAACCTTAGCCCCAGTCTCAGCCCCAGGCCTAGGACGGCCCTGAGTCCGAGCCCCAGCCACAGCACCAGCTCCACAGCCAGTTCCAGACCAACCAAGGCCAAGGACAGATGGTCCTACCTGAAAGCTAAAAGCTATGCCAGCCTTACATCACCGCAGCGAGACAACCGAGGAAGCCCGTCGACTTTAGCTGACCCACCATCAGCCTTCCCCATCACCCCTTCTAGCCCCCTCTACACCAACACCGACAGCCTGACCGTCCACACACCCATTAAGAGAAAACGAGGACGCCCCAAGAAACAGCCACTCCTAACGGTGGAGACCATTCATGAGGGCACGTCCACCTCACCTCCAAGCCCACTGGCACAGGAAACCTCTTCAGGGCTAAATCGTCGGAGGAAGACACACACACTTAACACATTAATGGCCTCCACAACCACCAGCGCAAATTCTAATAGTCTGAAACTAAAGCGTGGCAGGGGCCCCTCCAGGCCAGTGAATAAGATGAAGCTTGGGAAAATGCAGAGCATCCTGAATGAGATCCTTTCAGGTTCCAGTCAGAACGGCGCTCTGGCTCTGAAGTCATCTTCTGCCCCTGTTAGCTCGGCTATGAGCGCCATGGCGTCCACCATTGAGGCTCGGCTGGGAAAACAGATAAATGTCAGTAAGAGAGGAACCATCTACATTGGTAAGAAGAGAGGGCGGAAACCCAGAGCAGAAGCCCAAGGCTCCACCCCTCCCAAAACCACTAGGGACAAGCCCCCTCTGTCTGTGTCCACGTCCAGTCTCTATGAGAGCCCTGTAGTGCCTTCCGCCACCTTGTCTCCCAGCTCCAGTGCTCCCTCCGTAAGAACCAGCCACTCTGATGCCACTATGCCCAGTTTGCAGCCCATCTCAGCCCTGCCCTCCAAACCGCCAGGCAGGAGCTTCCTCTCTGGAGGATGGAAACTGTCTCCTCCACGCCTTCTGGCTAATTCACCCTCCCACCTGTCAGAGGGTGCGTCTGTGAAGGAGGTGACCCTGTCCCCCATCAGCGAGTCCCACAGTGAGGAGACTATTCCGAGTGACAGCGGGATTGGGACAGACAACAACAGCACCTCAGATCAAACTGAGAAGGGCCCCGCCTCTCGACGCAGGTACAGTACAGTTCTACTACACTTCTTAACATTTCTTGAACTTTGATTTATTTTCTTTTGTTGTTTTATATTTCACACTGATATCACAGCGCAGCTCGGGCCACATATGTCTTTCTGAACCCGACCTGAGCCCGAGAGAGTTGTAACCAAGCCCAGCCCAAACCCGCCAGGCATTCTGGTACCAGACACAGTTAATGCAACGTTACTGATGCACTGAGATTGCACTGTCACGCTGTTGTTGTTACCATGGTTACAGCTTGCCTGTAGACCATGATTACACATGTGGCAACTTGTAAATGGCCGCCAAAACACACACACACACACACACACACACATTATGCAATGTCATCAGTGGTTGTAAATAATAAAACCTGAACATCATTTGTACATATTAATCTAAACCCGGCCCAACATGTCGGGTCAGTTGGGTATCCACGCTCTGACACATTCATAAACATGCAGGTTTTAATGTGAATGTATATTTTATGTTGTTTACATTCAGGTACTCGTTTGATCTGTGTGGGTTTGAGGCCACGGAGGCTGCAGTCCTGGAAGCATCCAACAGGGGCAGCAGAGCACGCTGTGAACGGCAAGCAACTGTTGTTGACAGCTTCCTATCGCAGCAGGAAAAGAAGCAAAAACATCATCGACGGAAGAGGAAGTGCCTACAGAGCCGGGATCATCTTCACTTTCTGTCAGAACTGGAGGAGGTTAGAGACACTATGATAAATTAATGTGTAATCTTTGACAAAGTCCCGTGATGTACAAGTGCATTGTTTATGGTGTATTTTTCTAAATGTTTTCTCTTTTGCCGTCCCTTTAGGTTGTGTTGAAGCTCCAGCAGCTACGAGTGTCTCACAGACGATACACCTGCTTCCCCCAGCACCCGTACCCCTCCATTTTCCGCCTCAACTTCCATCATTACTACCCTGTCACCTACGACTCCTACCCCTGTGACTCCAGCTCGTACCTTCGCAGGAGCGCCGATCTGAAGGCTAAGAGGAGACGCGGCCGTCCAGCCAAAGCCAGCGAGCCAATCACATCGAAGCTGCCTTTTGTTCAAGGATATGGTTATCCACTGGCAGGGGGAAATTACTATGCACCGTATGCGATGCCTTACGCACCTCCTCTGAGTCTGGGCTACTTTCCCCCTGCTCCCCCGTTTTATCTCCCCCACCACTCACTAGGACCTGCACCTCCATCTCCCTTCATGAGGCCCGCTGTGCCCCCTCCCAAGGCTTTCCACTCTAGTGGACACTCAAAGCTCCAGCCAGGGGCCAAGCTTCGCAGTGCCAGTGGCCCACTCCAGGGGTCCTCTGTAAGAGGAGAGGGCCTGGGATCTCTGGGTAGTGGCAGTGCAGGTGGTCTCGCAGGGGTTCGCCTCCATAAGAGGAAGCACAAGCACAAACATAAGCACAAGGATGAACCCCTCCTTTCACTGCGAGATCGGCAGGAGCTGGGGGGACTCTTCAGCGGAGCTAAGACCAATGCACGTCTCAGCATGCTGAGTGACAGGAGGGACTCTGCCAGTCAGGGCTCTTCAAAGCATTTGGAGAAGCAGAGGGGCAGTGGTAGAGGCTCAAGCCTGGGATCCAGCTTAGGGATGTTTGAGTCGGACCAGCTGTCCACACACTCCCTCACTGACAGCCAGTTCCACTCCCGTCAGACTCGACAGCCAATAAACAGCTTCATGAGCAGCTACAGTAGCCAATCGCAGCGGTCGGAGTCAGCTTCTGACCTCTTTTTGGGGTCACGAGAGGACGAGTGCGGAGGGAGGAGCAGGAAGACGAGGCTCCCTGTGTTTGGAGATCAGGGCTTAATGTCATTCCAAACTGCCAGGCAGGAGCCAGGACAGATGAACAACTGCTCCAGTCCCTCCCTCACTGGTAAGAACCACTTACATCGGGATTACTAGTTCATTTTTAAACCACCAAGTGTATTTACAAAGACGTGCACCGCCCGTTTGCCATGATCAGAAACCATGACAGCAGGAATGGTATTTCATTTGTCAGCGGCAGCACAGTGAAATGCATTGCCTACTTTGATGATGTGTTGGAGGTTGGAGGTTAGCCCATACTGCAATAATCACCTGTTGCTTACTTGTCTTTATCTAACCAGTTCACTCATGGCTAGACTTCCTGAAGCTACTTCACAATAAAAGCCATCCATGGATCACCTGTGGAAAGCTTCTGATATAAAGCATCAGTAGGGGGTGTTCGGCTGACATTAACAGTAGATTAACACAGCAATGGACCTCATTACAGATTCGATTTCAAGGCAAGATAGGGTAGATCATAAAACAGCGAGGCTCCTATCTGTTAGAGAAAAATAGGAACAAAACTACAACTGACAGTTACTTATACTATACACAGGCGACAAAAACAAAATGGTTGAAAGCTGCACATAGGTAGTGTTTTAAAAATGTGTCTTTTTGACCACAGATTTAGCAAATGAGTTAAACATGATTTTGACATAGCTTTGACAAGGGTTGCTGCATTGGATGTGCAAACTGTACACTTAAACAGAAGATGCGACACTTGTGCTTCACTGTGTAGCTACTGTAGTTACAAGCCAGTTATGTATATTTTTAACCAGCCAAGGTTGCAAAACTGTTAACATAGCTAAATCTGGGAGCATGTTTGCAAGACTAATTGGTGTCCAATATATTATTCTGCTCCCTAGTGATGATGGGCTTGTTATTTGCTGGCGTAGAGACTTAATCATATATTTAGTCCGAGTTAGCAGGGTTCCCCCATTTTAAATGTTGATGGCAGCACACTCCTCAAGGTGATTTCTATTTATAAAAATGCTATGTGCAGCATTATCCGGACTTAAAGTGGACAAAGAGGCAGGGTAGACCCAAATTCTCACTTCCAAACTAATGTGTATTTTGGTACATTCTGTATTCTGCTGTCTTTGAGCACATCTGGCTGGGGATAGAGAGAACGTAATGCATGGATGGAGACGACTATAATTCACCAATCTCTCCTTCCTCCCCTCCCTCCCTTCCTCCTCTCCTGCCAATGCCTTTGCCAGAGATATATTATTCACACAGTGTGATTTATTTTCTACAGACACGCCGTAAAAGGCCCTTGCCTGTGTTAAAAGAGCTGGCTGGCAGCCAGGGGTTTAATGACTGGGGCCTAGTCCAGTGGTGGGGAGGAGAAGCCAGGGGCTCAGTTAGAATACACCCCCCCACCCCAGGGGATCCAGGACGGATGACTCATATACACACAACCCCCCAGCTCCACACACAACCCCACCCCCCCCCAATCCTACACACAGCCCCCCCTCCACGATATCCCTCCAGTGTTGTTATGCCCCTTTTACCTTCCATGTCCTTCCCTCTTCCCCTTGTGCTGCTTCTGCAGTTCTTGCCCTTGTTTTCCTCCTTTGCCTCTCTTCACAATCCCCACATCCACACTCAGACTTCCCCTTGTTCCTCCGCCTCTTCCTCCCCCTCCCCCCTTCTACCTCTCTTTCCTTCTTCCCTTTCTCTTTCTGCTTTTTCCCTTGTCTCCCCTCCCCCTCGTTCCCCCATTACCCTCTCTTTTCCCCATTCTCCCTGCCCCTCCTCTAGCATGACTTACTGCCTCACTTCACAGCTTTAGCCCAATTAAAACACAGGCGTGTGTGCATACGCATGCATGCCGCACAATCATACATGTACGCATGCACGCAGAGACCCTAGATACACACACATGTACGCACACAGATAGACAGATCCCTATCCACATGCAGATACAGATGCAAAATTCATATTATTGAGCATGGGCATGAACTCTGAGTTTGTAAATCATTCCTCAGTAGAACGAGTTTGTAGTGATTTAATTTTTCATGTGTGTGTGTGGGTGCATCTCTGTGTGTTATTGTGTCTTCACTAATCAGAAGGTCTCACTGCAGCTGACAGCAATCTCTCACATGCGTATTTGCATAAATGCAGGTCATCTTCTACTGAATTGAACACAATAATTTTCTTTGTGTCACATGACTTGTCCAAACGGATGCATGCACATCCACGCTGAGAAACACTCTCGCTAAATGATGTACATCGAGGATCACTTTATCCTGTCTGAAACCTGGTCTGTGTGCATGTATCTCTGCGTAGCAGTGACTTCCTATTCCACAGAGAAACAGGTCCTCAGTGCTATACGGCCCCTCACACTGCTGAAGGTCACTGGTTTTATGTTCCGTGTATGCAGCTCATAAATTTCTGCTACTTTGTAGTGTGTGTGTGTGTGTGTGTGTGTGTGTGTATATATGTGTGTGTGAGCGAGAACTGAGCGTGTGCACACTTATGTGCAGCTCATAAACTACTGCTACTTAGTGCTTTCTGCATTAGACTAATTTCACTGTCTGCCCTGAATTCTTGAGCAACAATAGAGGGAGATGTTCCGCTGAGTTTTAAATGGAGGGCGGTCAGGCCTCTCTTTATCTTCCCTTACGCTTAGTTCATTAGCAAACACCTTACTGTGAAGCTATGCACTCTTAAACTCTTAATTTTCCCTTTAACATTCCCATTTGGTTTCTTTTAATGTTAAAAAAAAACATGGCATGGCACAATTTTATTCCGGATCTGCTTGTTGCAAATCTTAAAAAGTGATTTCTATTTAATCAAGATGCTGTTTTTAATGTAATATTCTCAATGTGTTGTGCGTTACTTTTTAAAAATTACCCTCCAATCCAGCCCACCATATTTGGGTTGCAAGATTCAGAGCTGCTGTGGTTTATTGCCGTCGTCATGTGTTACTGCAGAAACCGGCTACATTGTATCCGAAGGATTCTGGAGGGAAAGAGGAGAAGAGATGGTTAGGGAATCCAGGAATGGGAGTAAAAGCTCAAGAAAAAGAGACCGAGCATGTTGTATGCACACTGCTTGGGGACTGGTGGCTGATTGTGCTTTTCCTCCATTTTGGCTGTGGCTCAGTCTGAGCCCCGGGAACAGTGCCCAGGCAGAGAGAAGGAGGGGGGGGAGCTGAGAAACAGGACAGAGATGGGAAACAAAAAGAATGACAGAGATGGACCAAGACCAGGAAGCGGTTTCTGAAATAGAGACGGAAATGAAATGGTGCAGTGTTACCAGTTTAATTGAAAATTAGAGAGTAGCATATTGCCGCCCATGAAGAGTAGAGTGGAAAAGAGAATGAGAGTGATGGGGAAAAGGGGAAAGAGACAGGATAGAACAGCGTGTAAAGGGCATACTGCCCAGTTCACTAGTGTGAAGGAAACAATATGGCTCCAGTTTCTTCTGCTCAGCCATTCTGAACTGCTGAATTCATTATTTGTGCATGTTGGGCATGTGAGTGTATGCATACGTGTGCGTTTGTATTTGTGTCTGTGCATGTGGAGAAAAGTGTCGATTTGTGTGTTTGTATTTGTGTGTTTGGCTTTTTGGCAGCCTGTGCTCCAGATGCACAGGGTTGTTATTGTGTAGCGACATATTAAATGGTTGAAGGAGACATTTCTGTGGGTTTCCTGCTTGCAGAATGGGATCTCCTCCTCTCCCCTCTCCTCTCTGCTCTCTAGTAGACAATTACAGGATAGGATCTGCTCTCCTGGCTCAGCTGGGCTTTGAAAGGCTTACATGAATATGTCAAAATTAGCAGGAAGCTCTTGAAGGAAAAAAAAAGACATTCTCACCATGAGCTAAATTGGCATGATGTCTTTCCTGGCCTTTCCAATGCTGCTGCTTTTGACTGACATGCGAGCAAGAAAACTCCTATCTCTTTATAGACTTTGCTATTTATTTACCTTGTGATGTTTCACCTCACTCATGCCCACTCTCTCCTCTCTCCCAGATGTTCCCAGTAAGCGGAGGTATAAGCGACGTGAGGTGGAACAGATCCAGAAGGACGTGAGGAGGATGCATTCTTTGAACTTTGAGCATGTGCAGAAGATCCTCCGTGCCAAGCGCCTGCAGCGACAAGCCAAAACAGGAAACAATGTCATCAAAAGACGGCCTGGGCGGCCCCGAAAACAGCCCGTAGAGGAATCGGAGCCGACTAATAAGAGAGAGGAAGAGCGGGCTGATGGTCGGAGTTTGGACATGTTGGCCGGTAGGAGAGGTGATGGGAGGACTCTGGGGATGCCTGTCCTGGAGAGGTGTGATGACCTGCCAGGTCGGCAGAGCCTCAGGCCAAGCTTGACCCCTGAGCCTCTGGAGTTCTCAAATCATGATTCCATCTCAGCAACAATTGAGACGGTGGTGCATCAAGCGCGATCTGTGCCTCCAGTGGCCAAAGGTGGGAAACGCAGAGGCAGGGGCCACAGCAGGGACGAGTTATGGGCTCCTTCAAGTCAATAGACCTGCAGGAGAAAGCAACCTCCGTAACCCAACGGAGAGCAGTTATTGGAGTCAGTGCTGTTTCCAATGCAGCGTCCTTAATTCTTGGACTCCTTTGGTGCACTTTGACTTGTTTCTCCTCTCTGATTGGTGAGGACTACAGAGGGTCAGTGGAGGAGCAGGAGGAGGGAACACTTCCGGTACCATCCCTCTGCTTGCTACCAGACATGAGCCTTTCAAGGATTCATTGGACCTTCATTTACAATGGCACTATATGGTACTATTTGATACTGAATCTGATGCTATAAAAGTGTGTGGTACTTATGATAGTGTAGGATATTATGTGATTCTTTATGTATCTGATACAGTGATGTGTATGGTACTTTATGATACTGTATCTGAATGTGGCTTTAGCCATATATTTACCAGCAAGGGGAGGGGAATGGTTAATATTAAACTGTGCAGCTCTGCTTATTTTTGCCTTTCTGAGGAAGCTTGTCAAAGACATGTGGGATAAAACAGCAGTAATTAAGCCACCTTACCCCAGTACTTATCCCTGTGTCTTGCTCCCACCCTCATCTGTACCTTTCCTGTGCTCTCTCCGAGGAGTAACTGACACTTGCTGGCAGCTCCTCACCCCTCGTCCCCCTCCCCGCTCCCCACTCACCCCAATTCTTTAGCCCTCCCTGGTGCCTGCCGCTCAATTCATCTCCCTTTGTCCTCTCGTATACTCCCTATCATGTTTTACATCTCCCATTGCTTGAGCTCCCTCAATCTACCCATTTATTTCTCCCTCCCTGCTCAGGCCTGTCCTGATCAGTGACATTAAGGCAATATGGTGGATGAGACTGTCCCAGACTGTACATAGAAACAAAGTCCACTGTTGCCTGCCTTGTACAATGAGAAACCAGCTCATAGACACGTACTGGCATACAGTATATCAAATAGAATTGTTGTACCATAGACAATGAAAGTTGTGTATTGTTTTATAACCAAAAACAGACATGGGTGCGACTCAAGACAAGTTTGTTTTCAGACAGAAAGAACCACATATATTCATTCATACACTCATTATTGTGTTTATATCCAGGGGGCATTGCATACAGGAGGAATATCAGGTGTGTTTTTTGGTAAACCTTAAAATTGGTTTATTGCACTATGAAAAAAAACCCATACACTTGCATCAATCAAATGCAGCACTTACATGCTTGTTCCAGCCTTATGTTTTGGCCTTCGATGGTGTGGATATCCATTCCAGAGAGCATGCATTATTTTAATCAATTTGTATATGCAGGCTACGCAGCCAAAAGCGTCAAACTGAAGCCCTAAGTCTGAATCGTGATTGGACAGTTCAGCTGAAGAGGGCTCACAGTCAGTGTTTTGAAAAGTTAATCCCAGTCTACATGATTTTCAATCCATATCCTTGGAAATATTTTTTTTTTTAAAGTAAATCCAGTATTTAGATTTAGAAACCAAAGTCTCAGTATTCAGTGTAAGGATGTATTATTTAAAAGAATCTAAATCAGAGTTTGACAAACTCTCCACCATGTTGGCACCAATGTAAAGCATTCCTATGTGCACTCTAGAATGTAGCCATCTTGGATTTTTTTGTGTCAATATGTTAAGCCTTTGTTAAACTCTATCTACAGTATCTGTGGCTTTGGGTAGTGGTTGGTATTTTCTCAAATAAGTATTTCAGAATATAAGCAATGGATCAGTGTTTCTTTGGCAACTTTGTTAATTTTTTTTTTCAGGAGATTTTCTTTGGGTTGGGTGGGATTCTCAGTTGCAGCAGTTCAACTTGTGCCTTATGTTTCTTTCTCTCTCACCAATTACATTTGACTTGAGAAATAACAAGTGGCAAAGAGTGCCCCAGAAATTGACCCCAAATATTCATGATTGTGCATATGACGCATGTGTCTTAGTCATCAGAACCCTGGCACTGCCTGTGTCCCTTCACAGCTTCCATAGTCAGCATCCTCTGTCTCCCAGCTTCCTCCTAGTTTTCTGACCCATATTATCGTTACAGAACTAGAAGGGCTGGACTAATGAATATAATATGATATTACTGTGTTGGATACACATCGTGTACTGGCCTACATTCTGCTTTACAGCAGTGTTCGTAACAGAAAGATCCACTGTGTCAGATGTGTTTCTATCCAGAGATATTGATTGTACTCAATGTCCCAGATATAGTTGAAGAACATTCACTCTGCCCAGTAATTAACCAGTCATTTAAAACTGGTTATGCACTTGGCAAAGGAGGAACAGAGGAGGTTGTCATGAAAACCACGTTCTCCTACATTGTTGTTTGCTATGCATCAGGCCATGCCTGGCAATGACCTTAAAAGGAATTTCTGTTCTGGGTCCACCCTTCGACAAAGAGAAATAAGTGGTCTTATTTACTGAATAAAATGAATTCATGTAACAAGAATTGTGAATAATACCAGTAATAATTTGTAATAAGTTGTGCAGAAAGTGACTATCATTTCATGAAAACTATAGTTACTGCAGCTCTATGCAGTACAGCCTTAACCAGATGTAAAACTACAGTATTGAAGTGTTTGTTGTAAATAGTGTTAGTATGTCCATCCTGCATGGATACCGGTTGGGCTCGGCTATGCTGGGACTGTCTCCTAAAACCACAGTAGACCTTTTCTCCCTATTAAGACTGCTCAAGACCCAAGGAAACATACAGAAACTGACTACCCTGATTGATGGATTTTTCTATCGGACAAATTCTGCTGTACATTGACAGTCATCCCTCCAGTCCGTTAAATTACACAGAATGCTAAACTGATTTGCCTTATCACACCTTCGAAAGTTCTTGGAGGATAAAAGCCCCTTTGTAGTGTACTCAACCAAAAATAGGAATCCCCGCTGACTTGCAACTATTTCGCCTGCAGCCAGTTGGGGCAGCGCAGTAGCATGAAGAGTAAGCAAGTGAGGTTGTGTGTAGGGGGGAGTTCTCAGAGGAAATAGCCAAAAATACACTCGTCCTAAAGTTAGTGCGCTTAACCTTGCTTTGCTAGATGACTTTCGGTGGGTCTGCAGTCTGTTGTGGTGAAGATGAGGTCTAGATGTGTGGTCCGTGAGGTGTAGAGACTACACGCTTGGCAGCTTACTCCACACTGTGGTCAGTCAGTGGTTTCTGATGTAAGAGTTAAAGACCCCAGGTGTTGTCTGTCCTGTCTGTCTCTCCTACCAGCCAATGCTCCGGTGCCTTCTAACACTGACAAGTATTGTCCTAATCCAGAGCTTTCACTCTACACAGAGACTGCAGAGGGGATGTGGCTGTGAATAGGGTTCAAGGTCACTGTTGTTGTATTGTATTTAGCAGCCAATCTGGACCAGTGGCTACAGGACGCCCCTAAGTACTGATGTAAGGGTCTTCTACCTTGTCCTTGGTCCTAGCATCAAGGGCAGCGCAGCGGTGTTTGACCTTACATCAGTGGTTGGGGGTGTGTTTACTGAAGTCCGCACTTACCAGTTCACTACAGCAACTAGAATGGGATATAACGGCACCTAAATTTTGATCACCCCCCCATTCCCTTTGTAGCATGCTGTGATGAGTGTCCTACACATGGAGTGAGGGGTCACGTGAGACAGAACCTCATAAATGTACATGTAGTCATCCTCACAGCATATGTTACAGTTCTAAGCTATAATGTTCAAAGCTGAAAGTGCAGATGAAGCATTGAGAAAACCAATAAATGTACTTCTTTAGAGCACAAAGTGAGCTCTTCTAACAGTGTGGGCATATTTTAGTTTGTATACATAGTGTATTTGAACCTTTTTCTAGAGTGGGTTTCCTTTATTTGCATGCTCAACTTGATTGTATGCATAAATATTTTAGACAAGCCGAAAGTTGAATTTCAATTGAATTTGGAGCAAGACTTGTACATTGTTTGATATGTTTCTTTTTGTAATGAATTTTTTAATTCATGAAGCATTTTTGTACATTGTATGAATATTAAAAACTGCAAATATTTGACATATAGAGTAAATACTAGATGCGCATGCATATGCATATATCCTTCACAGTATGTATGTGTAAATGTACACATATATTTTGTATTTGCATTTGCTGGCATACAGATATATGTCTTAAGCACATATATACATGCAATATATATGTATATCCATGTCCGCTGGCATGCTTTTGGTCATGTTTATCTTTCATGATCTTGTAGGTTCATTTTTTTTATTTCTCTTTCCTCAGAAAGAAAAGCTCATTCTTTTGCTACCCTTCTGTTGGCTGGCAGCGTTGAGCACTTATTAAGAAGAACTACAGTTGAAGTTGTTCATGTTATCCATTGTGTGAAATAATAAATGACTTTATTGACAGCTGATGGTGGCACTTTTTTCCTTCTTTCTGGTCAGTATTTTATTGGATTTGATTATCTGATTTCCTAAAAACTGTGTTGTCACATGCCGAGATAAGGCCGATTTTATCTCCAGTGGAGATTGTGTGTGTGTGTGTGTGTGAGTGAGAGAGAGAGAATGTGTGCAGCACGCATGCAAATGTGTGTGGGAGTAAGATGACAGGAGGGTTTGCTGCACTGTTGGTGCTGAATGTCAGATGGTCTCGGTGAATGAGTACTACCCCACAATGTGTTCGCTTGTTGCGGTTAAAAGAGAGGGAATCCTCTCATTAGATTATGCTACAGCCTCACTCAGTCACACTCACACACACATACCTACACACTCGTACTTTCGTACTTGTTCATTAGCCAAGCCTACATCTCTAAATCCTCTCTGCACTAGCCCATCAGTGCCTGTTCTAGGTGGGCTGGGCTGCAGGCTGCTCTGTCATTGGACGGAGCTGAGTGGGAAGTGCCCCACTATTGGCTGCTGCCAACTAGTAAAATTCTTCTGTTACCATGGTTGCAGGGTGAGCTGCCCAAATGTGTCTCAGTGTATCTAGTGGTGCTGATGGAACCGTTGGCACCACCGGTGTTATGCTGGGAAAAAAAAAAAAAATCCCCCCTCTGATGGAAGTCAGGGCTGCAGCGGGGCTGCACCCAAATCACTCTCCACTGATGCCTGTAAATGAGCCCACATGGCACCACTCCACCTCCAGCACAGGAGAGAGGATGAGATAGATCACCAGGGCTGTGATCGCGATGAAACAGCACAGCAAAACACATCCTGCATGAAGGATGTACTGTTCAGCCAGAGCTACACTTAAAAGGGAGAAACAGGATCATCAATCTGGTGTGCGATGTGTGGATTTTCTCACCAGGTTTCATGTCAAATGTAGTTTGTTCCCAGACAGCGTTGTCCACTGCACATGCACCTGGTACAAAGATTGCACAGAAAAATATACAAAACCATCACTAATGAAATGAAAGGTAGTGATGATTGAAAGATCCGCAGCTGGAGGGGACACACCATAATTCCAGTGACATTATTTAACTCAAAAACAGGGCACCTTGATCAATAATACATGGGGGAATTCTAACCATATGAAAATTTACATGAAACATAACAAGCACGTGTAGATATGGTAATTTTCACATTGTACTTTTCACGAATATACAGAGGTAAAATATACTCTACCTGGTCAGTAGGTGGAGCTCCCATGCTGGACAAAAGAAATGGACTGAATCTAAACTGACCAGGGTATTGTTATGACCTCTGTTCTTGTTATGGCAATTTTATTCCAAAACTTTTCAGCTTCATATAACAATATTATGAAATGTTATAAATCATATCTTCTGTGACATTTGTGCAAGGCAGAAATATGTCAGTACAATTATAGAGGCGCGTAGTAAAAGAAGGAAATATTTGCAGTATTGGATCAGTGTTATGATATGGTATCTGGAGATATAGACGGTAATGGAAATGTAGTGGTGGAGGTTTGTACTCCAAGTGTAGGGGGAGGACAGGGCTTATAAATTGTGGTGCTCAGCTGGGGCCTGTATATCCCAAACTTAAACAACCTGCTTTTTAAGGAAAATGTTCCAAAAACTTGGGAGGATTGTCCTCTCAGTCCTCTTTGGACCAGCCTCCTTTGTGATGAAGGATTTAGGGTTGAGAGAGCGTCAGTGTGTGCATGTAAAAAATGCGCCGTCTGAGTTGACCAGTAAGAATTCTTGTGCTCTACATTCCCCATGTACACCTCATGGCATTTCTGAAGAGGCACATGTCAGCTGCAGGACCAAAGGGCATAATGATTGGTCCCAAGTGTTAGAATTGTATGTTTCTGCTTTGTTACATTTGTAGGTTATTATGTAGCAGATATGTTGAACCTTTACTTTTATATATGTTTCAACTATCCTGTGGTTAACGTGTGGTGTAATGGCACAAAAACCTCTTGGTTATGGTTGGGAGAATATCATGTTTGGGCTAAAAAAAAACCCATTTCAGTCAGGAACATTTTAGTCAAGGAAAACATTATTTCCATTTGTAGTATTATATTTTGTGGTATGGCTCTGTTCTGGGGCCTCTCTGCCTTTTCTAGGGCCTACACAGAAAGCCTCTCCCATGCGCCTACGCGGCGAGCATAAGGTGGAGAGAGCACACCTCTCCGGCCTTCCACGTGCCTACGTGGAAAGCCTTAAGGCAGAGAAAGCACACCTCTCCCACGTGCCTGTGTGGAAAGTCTTAAGGCAGAGAGAGCACACCTGTCTGCCCTTCCACGTGCCTACATGGAAAGCCTAAGGCAGGGAGAGCAGCAGCAAAGACCCCTGGGAACAGAACAGAACAAACTGACAAAAAGAAATGACACTGATAAGTCAGACACGGGATGAAAAGGAGGAGCTGGAGTGGAGGAGTGAAAGGAATCATGTGATCTATCAGCTGACTCCTTTTCATCATTCAGCAGGGGTGTGAGCTGAGTTTGACATCGTGTCTTGCCTGATCAAATGCTATGCTCAATTGTGGTGGCATAGTCATGGCTGGAGAAGCTGCCAATGTTTCGGTAAAAGAACAGCTACTTTTCAAGGTTCTCTCTCAGCAGGTAATGCAGTGTTGTGTTGGTAAAAAGATAAATGATTTTCATGAAACTATCTCTGGTGGAAAAACAGCAATGGGTTGCTAAAAACATCCAAGTTTGGTTAAGCGACTAAAAACACAGCAATTACTTTCTCGGTCTTAAACAGTGATCTGCAGCTTGGCAGGTGTCTCACCGACATGTCACACCATCCACCATCTCTTAATATGATAGGTATTAAACAAAGAAATGTAATATGTTTATGGTTTGCATTAATGTACAATGCCTAAATTTTCTTATGGTGACTGAGCTGAGAGTCACTGCGTGTAGATAGTCCATTGAACTTTCCTGAATTTGGTGGCATTTTTCCTGTTTCAATTTCTTGCAATGAAAGAACTATTTGTGCATGAGTGTGAGTCACTGAATGAACTAGAATGAAAACTAGTCAGTGGAATGGTGCAATGCTGATCATTGACATGCAAATGCATTCTGTATCTGTGTGAGAACGACCCAATACGTGACCATCATCATTTTCCTGACACTGTCAGTGTGTTCTCACATGATCCTAATAATATGAACTGAGACTACACGTCTTATGAAAGGCTTTACCTAACAGCTAGGTTTTGCTTTACTTGGTACTGCTCATTTGTAGAGACGAAAAAGTGGCCCCAAGGTGGCTGCAGTGTAAATGCTAGGGGCAGTGCTCGTCAATGTACATACATTCAGCCACAGTCCAACAACAGCTCAACGATGGCCCAACAACAGCCAGCTGCATCCCCAACATAGCTGCCAGCCATGAGTATGAGCTTTGTTTGGTGGGGGCTTTGAAGGAGCTTTGAAGTGTATCGTCGATGGAGTGGGTGGGCCTTTGGTGATTATACTCTCAAATTGTTGATTCTTCCTCCCAAATTCTGCCCACTTCATCAAACCTGCATAAATCAGCGTTTTACCAAAGCATATGTCCTGGAAGCACATTCTGGAAGACAAAAGAAAAAAAAAGTTAGTGGGAATAAATCAGAGCCGGCTTTGTTGTTGGTCTCGGCCCAGTTTTGCTGACAAAGTATTTTAACTCTTGTCATACCAACAACCATCTGAGGTGGCTGTAAACTATCACAATTGTTTGTGTTGACTTTTGGCAGTTCATCTCCATCGCTATGGCAACACATTCACCTACATGTATGGATTATTTCAAAGCTCAGTCCTTGCACCTTTGGAGCTAGAGTCTTACTGGTATTTCTGCTTACATTATGGTTAGCCCTTTGTGTGTACTGCGTGGTGTGGAGTACACAAACACTTTGAAGCTTCAGGAAGTCTACAAAAGTGTCAATGCAGCACCATGTTTGACATTTATGGCAAGTTTCTCTTTTCCCTTGTTGTTGCTTTTCAGAGTAAGACCAGGAACTGATTCCTGTGGGCCCAGAATGTCAGCCCAATGTCACCTTTTGTTAAAAGTAGTTCTTAGTGCTTTATAACCTTCGCTGTGCCTGCTTGATTCCCTTCAAAATAAATGCAGAGTAAAAATATAAGCCTCACAATATTGACGCTGCTTGTTCTGTAACATTTCTGAACCACTTTCCTCACTAATCTAAACTAAACTAAACTAATCTGCCCTACAAAGGCTAACCATAGTAACTACTACTACGATAACATGACAATGACCATGACAAGATCAGTGAGGGAGAAGATGATGATGATGTCAAGTAATCTTAATTTACCTTAAACCTGAAGTGAATATTATGACAAAATAATACTTGAGGGTTGCTTAAAATATTCTTGGTTATGACTTTACAAATTGAATCTAGTCAGAAATTAAATTTCCTCACACTTAAAAATATAAGATGATAAAATTGTAATAACTGCACTTTGCCTTTGCTTGTAGCTGTTTAAAGGAATAGTGTGTGGGATTTAGTGGCATCTAGTGGTGAGGATCACAGATTGCAGCCAGCTGAAACTTCCTGGTTGGGATTCCTACAGTGTTGATAGTTCAGGAGGTTTTTACAGGGGGCTGAATTATCCACCGAGGTCTCTTCCCCTCTAAAACAAATGGACCAGGTGATTTAAACTGGTAAAAACACTGAATAAAGCAGTTCCACAGTAAAAAAATAGTGTTTTTCCAATGCTATTCATCGCGGAGGGGCTGCTAACTATGGTGGCTGTATAAAAACACAAATGGCCCTATATGGAGCCAGTGTTTGGTTTATCGTGCTGGGCTACTGTAGAAATAGTGGTGCAAAATGGCGGTCCCCATAGAAGAGGACCTGCTCCCTATGCAGATATAGATGGCTCATTCTAAGGTAACAAAAATACAAAGATTCTAAGATTCTTTAAGGAGTGTAGTAACTGCATTTCTGGGGTCATAGGTCAAATCATTGATAATGGTTTTCAGGCATAAAATTCACTTAATGGATACCTATCTAATAGATGAATTACCATTTTTCTACCTGCAATAGTCAAAAAACTTTGATGCCGTTTTTCTACTTACTGCAGTTAGACTTTGTAGGGCAGACCTGTATTTATGATTTTCTCAGAGTCTTAATGGTAAAGATTTGAGTCACGATGCATGAATGAGTGCCAATGAACATTTAAGACATGTCAGAAGCCACACAGACCACCAATAACAGACAGAGCCATATACATGTACAACAGATAGTCCAGGGCAACTAACCAAGAAGCCTGCCGTGTAACCAAGCATCCCCTAAATTTATCTCTGTTGGGGTTTTCAGAGGATGACTACTGCTTGTGTTTATGAAGATGGATAGAGCAGGCAACATCTTAGCTCCCCCCTTCTCTCCCTCCTCTCTGTTTCTCCACTGCACAGTGATGGCAGTGATGGGAGACACCATCTGGTGGTGAAACGTATCAGTGCGGCTCAAACCCCTCATGTCACATCCACAGGGCAGGGAGCATCATCACTCACTGTAGTCAGAGCAGTAAATATGACAGGTACACAAACGTGGTTTCCCAGTTCAGTTTTACGAAGAAAAATGTTTTTTTTTTCCCTAGATTTGAGTGATAGCAAACTGAACTCTGACCTCAAGCAGTCAGACCTACACACCCCAGTGCTTTATTCATTGATCCACTCGAGAGATCAGCGCCGGAATTACTGTGGCTGAAAGTTGGTTATGTCTGTGTGTGGCGCATTGGAAAAAAAAGAAACACCAGAGATATGACAGAATGTGTTCTGCATGGAACCAGCCACTGTTGCCACGGTGACAGTGTGACTCATGGCAGTTTGATTTGGATTTAGAGCGGTGCCCTGTTTTCTGTGTGTGATGTGTGTGTGCGAATGTGCATACGCATGTGTGACGATGTACCTCTCTGCATATATGTAAATGCATGCATATGCTTATACGTGTGTGCTGGTGGGATGAGAAAGGAAAGGAAAAAAAGGGAGAATTTCCTCTGACAGCAGTGGAGAGTAATTGTCCACCTCTCTCATGTCTCCGCGGTCACAGTTAGAGCCTTTGTTAGCAGATTGGCTCTGCCTTAGTCTTATTAATGATGCCAACACTTAGGTAATGTGCCTTTTTGATGAGAGTAGGCCACTTAATCTCTCTATTCAGACTCCAACTCGCGCACACACTCTCCCTTTCTCACACACACCTCCCCCTCAATCCTCCTAATAAGCTGTCTCTCTGTCTCCTGTAATTTGGCAGACGAGTCTATTATATGATACAGTCATATTTTATTAATGGACCCCCGTAGCGAACACACACACCCCTTAGTGGATGAGATTATGTGACGCACAGGGAGCATGTCTCCGTGTTAAAAATGATTTCAACTCCTCGGTTAGTTTTCATCTGCACCGTTTGTCTGCTGTGTTGTTAGTATTGGGCTGGAAGGCAGAACCACAGGCATTTCTGCTGAAGTTGGCACTGTTCCTCCACACTTCATTACACTTCCATCAGCTCGGTGATAGCATGGAACAGTGCAGCTTCAAAAGGCCGAAAACAGCGAAATAAAAGGCAACGTTCAATTATTGGGTTAAACATTTTGTGGAAATATTCTTGTCTCTGTCTCTCTTCCTCAGTGTTGTGCAGATAATTCATCCCATATGTTTCAGCAGTGCCAGGCATTTCAGGCTCTGTGGTGAAGTATACTCCTCCAAAACTAATTTGCTCAAATGCTATATTGCTTCAGTGATATATTACCCAACAAATTCAGTTGTTTTTGCATATCTGTTGCGCTATTTTAAAGAACATTTACTTTTCTGTGTGGTTAATTTCATCTATAGATGATGTGATTGAGAAACAAGACTCTGCAGTCATGCTAACAGCTCTGAGAGACGACTGTACAATACCCATAATGACAATGCCAACATGGTGATGTTTAATGAGTATAATGTTTACCGTGTTAATCATCTAAAGGCCCGGTGTGTAGGATTTATGGGAATATATTGGCATAATTGGAATATAATATAATAGTCTGTTTTAGCTGGTTGAAATCTGTAGTTCTCACCGCTAGATGCCACTAAACCCACCTAAATCATACAAACTGTTCCTTTAACATTTAAATACAAATAGCTGAGCCTGAAGGGAACGTCATTAGCTTCACAGGTTTTTGGTCCTTAACCAAAGAATTGGATAAATGATTTTGACCTGATGGTGATACTCGATGAAAAGTTTCATCACCAAGGTGATTACAGTTCATCCTGAGGGGGAACCAAATGTCATGCCACTGATTTCAGTACTTGTCAAGACATTTTACTCAAAACTACACATGTGAGCCTCATTGTGGCGCTAAAGGAGTCAGGAGATCACCAAGTCATTGGGATTAATCCTCTGGGCACCATTAATGCCTGTACAAATTTTTATGGCAATCCCATGGCTGTTGAGATACCAAAGTCTGGACCAAGTGATGTTGGATTGACAGATATTTTCATCCATATAAAGCCATGTTGCTAAAAACAGGAAATTAGAAAGGTACTGTAGATTGATTTCATGTTTCTATAGACTGGATTAAATTGCTAATTAACCTTATGCACAGAATTTGTAGCACTGATAGTAATCTGTGGGTTTTCATTTCATGCCCAAAATGACAAAACCTACAGAAGTCCTGAGAGACAACAGAGGAAAAAAATTTGGCAATCCATTTTCTCAGTCTGATCTAAATAATTTTCTGTGTTTATGACTTGAAAACAAGTAGGTAATTTTGTGCCACAAGAGGCTGAGTTGCACCACTACTCCATGTTCTAAATAGGACTAATAGGATTTTAATTTCTCCATGCACTCTAAAAAACAAGAAAAATATATTGTGTGTTAGCAAAGCAAGGCAAGGCAAGGCAAGGCAAGTTTATTTGTAGAGCACAATTCGTACACAAAGTAATTCAAAGTGCTTTACAGAACAAGAAAATGCATTAAAATCACAATACAAAATAAAAACATAAATAATCATTATAAAATGAACTTTAAAAGAGAAGAGTGCAGATAAGATCCTTTCAGTCATATGCACAGTGAAATAGAGCTGTTTTGAGCTTAGATTTGAACATTGTCAGAGTAGAGAGCTGTTTTGAGCTTAGATTTGAACATTGTCAGAGTAGAGGCCTGTCTCACATCTTCAGAAAGACTTTTCCAGATTTTAGCTGCATAAAACTGGAATCCTGATTCCCCATGTTTAGTCCTGACTCTGGGCACCAGCAGGAGGCCGGTCCCTGAGGTCCTCAGAGTCCGAGATGGTTCATATGGCACTAACATGTCAGAGATGTACTTTGGTGCTAGGCCGTGGAGAGACTTGTACACAAGCAGAGCTGCTTTAAAGTCTATTCTCTGAGCCACAGGAAGCCAGTGTAGAGACCTGAGCACAGGACTAATGTGCTCGTACTTCCTGGTTCTGGTCAGGACCCGAGCAGCAGCATTCTGGATGTACTGCAGCTGTCTTACGGCCCGTTTGGAGAGGCCAGTGAGCAGGCCGTTACAGTAGTCTAACCTACTAGAGACAAATGCATGGATAAGTCTCTCCAAGTCAGGTTTAGACACTATACCTTTGATTTTGGCAATGTTTTTTAGATGGTAAAAAGCTGCTGATGTTATTGATTTGATGTGGCTGTTAAAGTTCAAGTCTGAGTCCATTATTACCCTGAGATTTCTAACCTGATTTGTAGGTTTTAGAGAGAGAGACTGGAGGTGACTGCTGACACTTTCTCTGTAACATTACTATCATGTCTTTAATGGCTATTTATTTTAATCAGGGTCGATCTGCCATCAGCGTTAGTTATGTTGATGGTAGATTGAATGAAGACATGAAAACTCACCTGTAAGAAAGGATGAATGCTTTTAGTCATTATAGACCAGGGCTAATGGTTCACCTCAGCCTCTTGTGGCTGAAATGAGTATTACAACAACAAATACTCAAAAAACATCATCAGCTAAAACAGATGAAAGTGACTTACAAAAATGATTTTGTGAGATTATTTTTTCTGAGGAGAAGAAGATCTACTTTGTTAATCCCAGAGGGGAAATTCAATTTTTTCACTCTGTTGTCATACACACATACATGCCTGGAATACATACACATGCACAAACAGGATTACATTCATTAACCTCTTGAGACCCTGGGTCCTCGTATGAGGTCTACTTGGGTTTGGGTTTACTTGGCCTTATACTTTATTCTACTTTACTTGGACCTATTGTCCCCATTTGTGGACACATTTTGTGTCATCTAGTAGCAAGAGCACAATACACTAGTGCATTTAAAAACAAGATGGCAGCCATCTCTGCCAAGTCAGTCTGCAGCCGATCCCGACACAAAAGTGGACAAGGTCCAAAACCTGATCAGATTTTATTGTTGAAACTTGTTTATTTATGATTAATAATGTTTGTAGTTTGATATGTCAACACATTTGACCAATTTTATCATCAGTAACAAGCTAAGACCCTGTGAATTAGTGAGTATTTGTTTGAATACATTGGGACTTCATTACCGTGTCGTTTGAGGACATTGGGATCTAAATATCGTTGACAATGTTTAGTTTTTTATACTTATGGGGTCCTATCGATCACAAATAGCTAGGAGAAATTAAAAATGCATACCAAACAAAAGTTCAGGTCTCAGAAGGTTAAATTGAGAGGTGTGCCAGAGCGAAGGGGGATGCCCATGGACAGGTGCCCCAAGCAGTTGGGCGTTGCCTTGCTCAAGGGCCCAGGAGGCAGCTACCAGTTAATGCTCCATATTTGGTCTAGACGAGACGAGAGCCAGCAACCCAAGTCCCTATGGATTGAGCTGCTGCCACCCCAAAAAACTGATTCACAGACAAAAAACATAATATTATCCTGATAAAACCTTTATTTTTTTTTCATCAGACTTATAAAATGTATCACCAGATTTTTTTTCTCTCTTGCCTCTCTCTGCTGCCAATATAAGTCCTCTTGCAGTTGACTCTTGATATAACAATACCCAGTCATTCTCTCTCTCTGTCACACACACACACACACACACACATTGGCCAGTCTGCAAGAGTCTGCGTGCGGCTTGAAGGATGAAAGAGGAATTCCCCCACAGCAAATACACTCAGCTGCTTTTTCAAATTTGCATATTCATCATATCTTTCTTTTCTCAGTGAGGGCAGGTACGTATGCCATTAAGCCATTTTCCAAAAGTACAGTAAACAAGTCATTAGTCAGTATTTACATGCCATCATAATGCAGTACGATGTAATATTTCAAAGGGCTTCAAATGTATGCAGAGGAGTGCTTCAAAGCTTAACTGAGTGCATCTGCATCACCTCATACCCCTATAATCTGCAGTTTCATTTTAATCTGAATATAAACTTCCTCCGTACGAGCCGAGGCAAACAGTCAGCACAGTCAGGACCACTTCTCATGTTGTCTGGTCTTGTTGCAACAGATGAATGGTTTAAGTTCTTTATCAACCTGCTTTTGCTTTCCCGTCTTTTATGCTTGCAGTGGCTTGTCTCCATCGGACCAACAACAAGGACATATTTGATGGTTGCAGCTCCAGGAAACAGAGCAGCAAATATAATAGGATGTTGATTGCAGTACCTGTATGTTTGTGCATGTAATGGTATCGAAACAAGTCCTCTCATTTCTGAACATATGCGCCTACATGCATGCGCCTGCGTGTGTGCCTTTGGCATGTGTGTGTCCACTTAATGAAGAATAGTGAAGCTTTGAGCTGTCAGGTACACGTGAAGGTTTGACACCGTGTGACAGTCAAGAGTAACATGCTGAGAACAAACGACTGATTAGAGTCGGCAGACTGAAACTGAGTGGCTGCTCATTAGAGGCATGTTGACAATGTTTGGTTATGTGCCAACATATAGAAATGTTCTCAGGCAGTCATTATATAAAAACACCTGTGCAGATACTTTAGTGTGTCAACACAAGTGTGTGTGAGAGAAAGAAAAAAGAGAAACAGCTCTCTACCTGGAGCTCAGGACCCCCCAGGCAGCTTTGAAAGGAAAAAAAACAAAGATTTGCCAAATGATTTATGTTGTGGAGGAAAAAAAACTTGCATTGCATAAATTTGTGATCATGTTTTTAATCTTTGTGATAAATAATGTTTGAGAAATAATGAGTATTTACAGCCCTTAGGCTCAAACCAATAATTAATTATGGCCTGATAAAGGAATGAAAAATAATCTAATCTAATGTCTAGTGGTGGTGGTGGTTGTGTTGTTCAATATTTTGTGCTACAAAGTGGGTCAGGTAGGTTTTCGGGGTCCGGAGGTAGAAAATGCTTGAGTGCAGCTGCTATAGAGAACAGTAGGTACAGTCTGACCTCTGCCGCACCTCTGTGTGGAACCAGTGGTGTTTTTTTTCTCTCCCTGTCTGTTTCAGTTCCAACCCTCCGAGGCACATTACATAACTTCGCTATTATTTTTCCATCCCCTGCCTCTCTCTGTCTGACTGACATAGCAGGGGAAATACAGATCCAAACAAGGCAATGATAATGACTCGCTCTTCTCTTTTGATCAGTCTATTTGTCACACCCTGTCTCTGTATTTTCTGCTTTTTCTCCTGCTCTCTGCCACACCAAACTCTCTCTGTATTTCTCTCTTTTTCTACCCCACCACAAGTTGGTTCCCTTTTGCACCCATGTGGTACGCTAGCTTTCCATTAGTTCATTTCCCCTGCTTTGAGAATGCGCTTGCATGTTGCGTGTTATGTGTGTGTGCACTCTATGAATGTGTGTGTGTCTCTGTGTGCATGCATGTGCACATGTGCGTGTGTCTCCCGAGTCTCAGAACAGTATTATTGTAAACATATCATTTGATGGGGAGAGTGGTTCAGGTTGTTGGCCGGCTGCCCTGCTTTCATTTGGAACAGAGCTGCCAACATCTGGACTGTGTCAACACTCACTGACAGTGTTTGTGTGTGTGTATGTGTATCGGGGTCCCTGCCTCGGCCCCAGAGCTGTCAGCCATTGGATGGGGAACAGATTTGCTCAGATTAATCAAAGGTGTAGCATTAATAAAAGGAGCCCTATTCCTCCATGCCTCCAGGCAGCCATTTTAAGAGCCTGGGAGAGCAGCCTCGCATCCTCCTGGACGAGCTGCAGTCACACACAGGCCATGCGCAGGCACGCAGGTACATGCACACAGCCTGGGATGGGCTTAACCGGAATAGTCGCGACTAAAAATATGAACACCAGAAAGGTGAAAACGATCTTTTCCCTTGTTTGCGGTTTGTTCGTTGGTTCACACATGGTGAGGTGGAGTAACAGTTCAGTGTTCCTTTTGGACAGGACGTTGTATTTGATGATGTAGGAAATGTAAGAGAAGCCCAGATCAGAATCTTTGGCCACCCTGGATGAAACACCCACAAATCCAACAGAGACACATAATTTATGTTACTCATATGGTGAGAAATGCAGCAACCTCCCTCATTCATTTATTTAAAGGAACAGTTTGTGAGATTTAAGCAGATTTAGTGGCATCTAGTGGTGAGAATTGCAGATTGCAACCAGCTGAAACTTCTCCTGGTGAGAAATCCTTCACTGTCCATTGATCAGGAGGTTTTTACCGGGGGCCGAGTTATCTGCAGAGGTCTCTTCCTCATCAAATCAAATGGATCCAGTCAATTTAAACTGGTTAAATCACTGATTAAAGCAGTTTCATGTTAAAAAAAATAAGTGTTTTTACGACACTCTCGTTGCAGAGGGGCTGTGAACTACGGTAGCTAACATGAAAACACAAAAATACGAGAACCCAAGTGGCACTATCTAGAGCCAGTCTTTGTTTTGTCCATTCTGGACTGCTGTAGAAATATGTTATGTCCAACATAGTGATCTCCATTGCAAAGGACCTGCTCCCTATGTAGATATAAACAGCTCATGCTAAGGTAACGAAACACAGCAAATCTTCTTTTCAGGTCATCATAAAGTAAAGAAAACATACCTATTATATTATATTCTACCAGTATATCACTCTAAATCCTACGCATTGGACCTTTAAACCCTTGTCAGCATGTGAAGCCACCATAGATACATAGACTTACAAAACCATCAGAGACACATTTCAGTGTGTGGGACTACAAGGGAAGGAAAAGAACAGAACTTACCTCATTAATTTATGTAAACTGACAGCAGATGCATTGCAATTATTGCTGTGTGCACACACACAGTGATGATGTGAATGCTGGAAGAGTGTAATAGATTAAAGAGTGTGTAT
Organism: Epinephelus moara; assembly: GCF_006386435.1. Taxonomy (NCBI): domain Eukaryota; kingdom Metazoa; phylum Chordata; class Actinopteri; order Perciformes; family Serranidae; genus Epinephelus; species Epinephelus moara. The sequence continues at coordinate 20,198,831 of NC_065513.1, forward strand.
GTGGGTATGTGCAAGTGATTATGTGCAAGGAAAAGCTAGAAAGACAGCGAGAGAAGAAATAATATAAACAAGTTATTTTAACATTTGCCCATCATGCCTCTTACAGTAGTTTCAACTGTTATTTGTGCAAAGCCGAGGCTAGAGTTTCCTTCCCTTTGTGGTGGAGTAACTACATCTTAAAACACACATATACACACATACACACACATCACACAAGAACTTTATAATCTTGTGGTTTTTGAAAACCATGAAACAAACGCTTTGCTCTCTGCAAAAAAAAATTGATCCTCTCTTTTTCTGTTCTGCAAACTTTATCTCCGACACCAGTGTCTGTATTTAAGCATTTGTGCATGTGTGTGTGCATATGTGCTCAATGCATATGAGCAAATGTGTGTGTGTATACACTGCTGTGAGAAGGGTGAATAATCTCCCCTTCAGCTGAGGCTAAAATCTCCGTCCAGCCTTTTTCTGAGTCAACCAGCAGTCTGGGCTGTTGGCTCTGGCAGGCCATCTGATCCGTCCTCACTGGGCTAAAGATATTTGGGTGTAGTGAGCACTGATGTTATTGCTGAGCTCTGGGTAGTGCTGGGCTGAGATGTATTTGGGTTGGCTGGCTGAGGGATGAAGCCTGTTTGCCTACCGGGGCCGAAAACTCTGCAGGGGGCCTGCCTAATCTGCCGCACCATCCGACAGCTTAATTAGTGTTTCACTGCTGCACTCGCATACAGTCTGCACACACACATTTTCTCTTTTACACACACACACACTGGGGCATAGCTTGTTAGTCTAATAAAGAGCCATTAGAAGGTTAAATGTGGGTCTCATTAAAGATTAGTCATTTACTAACATGCATAATAAGACTCTCTTGTGTGATTCTGATAGCTGTTCATATTGCTGCGAGAGTGAAGACCACAGTCAACTCATGCAATGCTAATTTACCATGCCATAGCCTGGGATTTGGCCCATCTCCTGCTGAGAGCATAAACACCGAGAGAAATGGATACAGTCACTTCCAGTCAGTATCTGAGAGCTTAAATGTCATTACACGATGGTGTCTTTATGTTGTGGGTGTGCTCTACACACTGTAAATTGTTTGAGATGATTTTGACGAGCAGTGATCCAAGGGGCTTAAAGAGGAAGAGCCTTGAGAAGGATAAGCTGTGTGAAGAGGATTCTAGATTAGCTTGAATGGATTTGGAAGCCCTCGTGGAAGCTCGGACTAAAGGCTGTATTGAAATGTCAGAGATAATAATTTTACTTCTCTGGTTTCTGAAGATCCCCGTCCTAATGCCTCTACCATCTGTTTGAGAGCAGAGCGGTGGACATCCGTCAATGTGAGAGAGAGGGAGGGAAGGAGAGAGAGAAATTTGGCACGCCACAAAGATGCGTTTACTTGCTCTTTCCAGCCCTCATCAAGCTCTATCTGATCCAAACAGCGCTCTTGTCTTTACTTGGAGTCTAATAACATTATTCTCCTGGTCACGGCCACATAAAAAACAGATGAGCATGAGCCATAAAGGGGAAAATCAGTTTTCAAAAAGGAATTAAAACATTGGAGCTGCCAATGTTTTGACTTAGTGGATAAAGCCTCCAGGCAACTAGGGTTGGAGGGAGAGAGCGCAAGGAGCTGTGAGAATGTCAAACAGCAGACGGCTTTACTGACTCAAGACATGGATTAGCCATCTGAAGCCTTGTTTTAGGAGTTACAATATTACTGAACAGCCCATGACTAACCTACAGTGTAAAGCAGTGTTAGCTGCATATCAATTAGAGAGATTCTCTTTAGAGATAAACATTAGAGCTAAAAATGAGCTGGTAAACTGGCCGACAAATCCACTTCTCCCATCTCGGTCTTGATAAATATTTCAGCCAAGCTCGGCTCCATCGTAAAAAGAAAGTGATAATTAATTACTTCTGTTCATTTACGTCTGTCAAGTTTTAGAAGTCATTTGTAGGAGCATCTGTGACAGTGAATTTGCATTTTGGAAATGCTCACAAACGTTAAAAAAGTCCTTTAGCTGGGAATGCCAAAACCTATTCCTGTGAGGCGTAATGGGAACTGCTCACGGCTATGATGTTTGCATTCATGCAATATGCAGTGATTTAATATTTGTTTCTTTTATTAGGCAGTCCATCTAGCTGCCTGTCTATTACTTGTTTGGGCTTGTATGTGTTTTTTTGTTGACAAAATGGGGCCCATTTTCTGTGATTGTAAAATATCACATACAAGTTCTGTTTCCATTATCATATTTCATTTTGATTGTTTATTTGCTGACAGTATAAGTTGTAAAAATAGTTAACATGGGTGTTAATCTGTCATTCTCTGTGATGCTGCACAGCCCTGATTTGTCCCTGAGTTATTTACCATGTTTCTACTATTTAATGTTTATTATAGCTTGTGTGATTGTGGTTTTGTTGTGCTGTACACTCTGTATGCGTGAGCGTGTGTGTGTTTGTGTGAGAGCAATTTGTTTTGAGTGACACTCTGTCGCTTCCCTCGCAGGGAAACTTGCTAATTTACTATCTCTGAAACAGATGCCACATTATGCCTCCAACATTCACATGCACACAAACATACATCACCACCAAACCCATTCACATCTGCTCATATGTCCTTAAATCAGTTGTCAGTGAATCTCTGTCACCACGTCTCATCATCCCCAGCTGAGTTCCAGCTCCACTGTTGTAACAAGAATCTTTATAAAAGCACCTAACGAGCTTTAAATTGTTTACCAGCATATGTAGGTCACTGTTTTCTTTCTGTATTTGTGGTAAAATGAGATCCTGTTGTAATTGCAGATGTGAGTATCTGAATAGATGAGTAATTTACTTTGTAACACTGTATTTATGGTGGTAACATATGAGACTAGAAAACGGGATCATTTGTACCAGCCAGAGAATGTATAAAATAATGGGGGTAGCCACTGTGACTTCACCCACTGGTTTGTGGACTCCTGAAGTGTTGAGTTCAGCATTACGGCCATCGCTATCTTGGAAATATGGAAGCCAGAAATAACCGTACCTGGACAAGAGGCTGGAGCTGTAGAGGAGCGAGGGCTGGATCGGACTGAAAAGCCAAGGACACTATCTACAGACAGCCTGCCATTCAAAGCAGCCCGCACTTAATTATGCATAATATTAAGCCTTAATAAAATGTAAACCGGTGAGTTATAGGAGAATTCAGTTATGATGAAGGGGGAAATTAGCTATAGAGACCAAAACTGTTTTTGTACCAGGCTGTAAACATGTTTATTTCTGCTGTAAAGGTGGGCATTTAAACTTGGGGGGTCTATGGAGATTAACTGGCTTCTAGAGCCAGCTTCAAGTGGCCATTCAAAGAACTGCAGTTTTTCGACGTTGGCTTCATTTTTCAACTCCAGATACAATACGAAAGATGTTATGATATTTTGTTTGGAAGGGGCTAAATAATGTTTTCGAAGAAAAAGATTTACACAGTCACTTTTCAGAGTGGTTTATTTGAATATTTTTGCATACTGAGGTCCCTAAATGGTTTTGGAGTTGCATACATTGGGTATGACAGGCAAAATGCTACTGTTGTGGATACAGTGAGCCTGACTGTATTTTTTTGTGATGATGTTAGTCCCCACAGTAGCCATTTCATTGAAGTGAGACCAATTGAAATTGTCTTCGTTGGCATTAAGGCCCAGAGACACCGATCTGACATTGAAGAACTAGTGGGAAGAAGGCCAACTGTTGCGTCACCTCAGGTCGCCTGTATCTTGGCCAGAATGTTGCACCTGAACACACCGCAAAGATTACAGCCAACAGCAAACTGGCACTTACATTTTGCATGTGTGTGAGGGGAAGTAACTTGACATACCAGCAGGTGGCAGTAGCGTGTATTGGTTATTCCCTTTTTTAATAATGTAAAAAATGTGTACAAATGGTACAGGACAGCACTCCATTTTTTACATTTTTCATTGAGGATTCAGCACCCATTCATACTTCTGAGGGTTGAGCGTGTTTGTATGGACTTCTGATCCCTTTTTTAATAACCAATACACACTACTGCCACCTAAAGGGAAATTGACAGACCAACAGGACGTAATAAAGATGCTAGCTAACCAGTTAGCACATTAACAACACAACTGATGTTGAAAGAGCAAAGAATATTTACCGTGCCCTTAAATCTCACCTGATATAACAACTCTGTTTTGATCTCACGCCTTTCTTTTTTAAGTTGGTTGTTTACTTTCCTCACTTCCATTGTTTGTCTTGTGCACTGAGCTGAACTGACAATTAGAGTGATATCATGCACCGATGGGGTCCACTATCTCTGACGCTGATTCAACATGCTAAATCTGCTGAAAATAGCCTACGAGGACTGAAGAGCGCGATGGTGAGGGACACACTGCAAAAACTAGGGTGCCCAACACTGACCAACAGCCGACTGTCAGCTCGGTGTGTCTGGGGCTTTAGAGCTAAAGGTGGATGGGTGGTGGCAGTACTGGAGTGGGTGTGAATGAGGGTCCCAATTTGTAAAATGTTGTCCCCCTATGCATAAGTCCTGATGGCCGGCCTGGTCCCCACTCTTTTACACTGCTATGGTAGCTGCTATAACGCCTCAGAGAGCTCTGATGCAGAGGTATATCTCTAAAAAATAAAACCAAATATTTGGCCATCGCCTCCTGCAGGTAGTGTGGACAAACACACATTTATATTTGTGTTATACATTTTCAGCCACCAGGAACAACAGGAAGAAATTATTGGAAGTAACAGGCCATTATTTCAATCACAAAATGGATTTTTCACGTCGAGCAACCGAGCATGTCACAGTTATTGTCAGAAACTACCAAGATCTTATGTTTATGGTGCATTACTGACTTGAAGCGAGCGAGTGTGTGTGTGTGTGTGTGTGTGTGTGTGTGTGTGTGTGTGTGTGTGTTAGCGTGTGAGTGCGTGTCATGAAGAGTTGGTCTGGCCGAGTGCCATGCAGCTGGAAGCCATCATAGAACCAATTACTTTCCGACTTTTGCTCTCCTTCGCTCCCCCTTCTTTCTTCCTTTCTCCCTCTCTTTCCTTCTCTTCATCTCTCTCTCTCCTCCTCCCATTTTCTCTGTCTGTCTGATTTTAATTCTGCAGGCCTGTCTCTTTGTGAGCCGAGAGTCAGCTTCACAGTTAACCCCTTAACTTTGCCCTCACTCACATCTTCCTCCCACCAACTGATTTAACTCATCACCACCAAACACGCTCTCTCCACTTTTCTCAGATCATCTGCAATCCCTTCTTTCATCCAGACTACTTCACCCTCCTCATCATGCTCTTAAATATGTCTGCTGACTTCTCCTCATCTTGTTCAGCACCTCGGCTTATTGATTCAGATGTGAGATGTTTGTAAGCCTGCGTGTCCTGCCAACACGGCGTACGGACCAATTTACAGTAACATGTTTGAGCTGCAACTCATGTCATGAGTGAAGGGCGGTAAGAGTGTAAACACTGATTACAGATCGTGTACTGAATGAATGTGTCACCAGAGGGAGAGACGGTGAAGGATGGAGGAAGTGAGAGAGTTAACAGTGTAAACAAATGAGGAGTGTAATGAGGATAAAGCACCGCTGTGAACAAGTGAGCCTTTGTCTTCACTCGTACCTACTCTCACTCGCCTCTCCCGCTGTCACACACACACACACACACACACACACACACACACACGCACACAAACAACTGTATCATGTTTGGGTTTCTGGGAAGTGCAGTTTATTGAATGTTAAAGAAGGGAAACAGAATCCAGCACTTCATTCAGAGTGAGAGGGTGAGACACTTCATGATGTTTTTCAAGTGCCGACGCCAAAGAGAAGTTTTCTCTCAATATTTTCTGCTTGTCCGTCACTTTCACAAAACATATGAGAACAGAAATGTACAAAAACAGACTTTTTGGAGAAAGTTTGATGACTGTGTGGAGGAGCTGGTGAAAACTCTCAGTTGTATTTCACCAGCTTTCTTTAGGTTTAATGTTTAAAACGTCTGCTGAGTGAACCCATCAACTACACGTAAATCTTTGGAATCTGACCAGTATAAGCTCAGTGTCTTGCCATGCATGCTGGGTTTCACATAGTTAGATGTTGTTTTTCTACACTTTTAGGTTGCATATCAGTCTTGATTTTATTGACAAAAACTATGACGAAAATTTTTCGTCAACAACATTTTGTCCCATGACGAAGAAGAGACGATGAAGGGAGATCCCAAAGGGTGGAGGTCTGCAACACTATGTCAGAGGTGTGTTTCACCTCTCTCGGCACACCACTGAGTGTTCTGCTTCCCTGCTGTATATTTAAAACACATACAGTTTCTGCTGTGTCCTCAGTCACCACATTATAAAGTTTGCAGATGACATGACTTTGGTCAGCCTGTTAGAGGAGTAAGATTAAGAACATGGCTCAGTCCTGAGTTTATTGACTGGTGTGAGGCATCACATCTTAATCTGAACACATGGAAGATGATCTTTGATTTTAGGGGCCATCCACCACCCACTGCAGCTACGATTAGGAGGAGAGGAGATTCAGGCGGTGCTGAAGTATAAGTACCTGGGATATTTCGTAGACCACAAGCTTTCCTGGGATCAATGTGCCGATGATGTTTATAGAAAGGGCCAACAGCGCATCTATTTTCTCAAAAAAACTGAACTTTTTAAATACTGATTATAAAACTTTTATTCTATTTTACAAATCTTCAATGAGAGCTTCTATATTATATTACCAAACACAGAGATGCACAACAAGCATCTTATTAATTATTGAAAGGTTGTGATCATGGATTTTCGTGGCGTCTTGTTGTTCTGTGTATTAATTGTGCATACACCATGTTTATTATTTACTGTGCTGTTCCACAAAGTGCCCCCTTGGGGACATTAAAGTTTTCTAAATCAAAGTCAGTTGTGTAATAAATCACAGTGAACACCATGTCTGCATTATTATTTACTGTCATTGTGACACTGTTGTTATATGTCAGTGCTGTTTTGCATTTGTGCAGGATGATTTTAAAATCTAAGAATGCTAACATAACTTTGACAAACATACAGAGTTGATGTTTACCGTGTTGGACTGACAAACTGCACACAAAGATCAACAGAAATCAGTGGCTGCCAAGGCAGAACAAATTAAGCTTTGCCTTAGTTCATGCAGGACAGGAAGTCATACTCCCCAGCTGTAACCAGCTGACAGCCAGCTGATTGGATCATCGCTTCTAATGAGTCACACACCAATCACAGCCCATTCTCACAACAAGCGGTCCATTTAAATATGGCCTCCTACTCACTGATACCTGCTACACCAGTGCTGCCACACACTGCTGCTGCTGCTGCTGCTGCTGCTGGCAAAGCTTTGCCTCCTCCACCCCACCCTCCACCTTCCTAATTCCTAAGATGGCTTAAAGGTGAAAAAGATATTTCATGTCTTGCTTTGGGCCTTTGCTTGTACACCCAGGGAGATTTTCTGCATTGCGCTCTCTGTTTTTGGTTCAGCATGCTGTTTGTCTGATTCAGGGAGCATCTTAAGAGTGGAGCCGTCAGCACCAAGCATAACTGTATTTCCATTTGTTGCAATAAATGGTTACATCTATGGCGAGAGTGTTCCTGACTGAAATACAGTATATTGGGATTTCTAAAACTATTTGGAAATGGTCAACATAAATGTAATGATCAATGTACGACCAGTCAGAGCTGAGGAGCCTCTGAAGCAGCTGTCAATCGTGTAAATCACTGCTTATAAACTGCGGTCAAACTGTCTAACTAGGCAGCGCTGATCAAATATAAATCAAAAATACTGTTACTGCCTATTTCAAATGTTTTCAGGAACAAATTAAAGTCTATAGATTTTGAGTGACTCACCAAGTGGTGGCATTATTACATGAGGTCATAATATGTTACAAAATATGAAGGATAAATAATGTTTTTTGTTCAGGTGATTAGGGTTTATACTGTAGACATGCTAAAACTGTCCCTTGCATGTGTGTGTTGATTAAGAAAATGTAATTTGATAAAAGAGGTGTTTTACAGCATTAAAATAAAAACAGTTTGTTCTGTTGAAAATAGTTGAAATTACAAAGGCAGCATAAGGGTGTAATAAAGTACAGCAGACGTCTATCCTCTCTCCAGTGTCAGTGTCTTTTAATAAATTAGCTACATGATGGATTTTATGTTGACGCTTCTGAGGAGAAAAAAAGGAGCTGAAATATTTGACCATTTTTGGCCATTTATGTCGACTTTTACAAAGTGCAAAAATGCAGAGAATGCAGAAAGTGCTGAGAAAAGGTTGTCATGGGCGCACCTGCACACACACACACACACACACACACACACACACACACACACACACACACACACACAGATATTTCCTGGGAGGTGACACTATTTTTTCCCCATCCTGAATTTTCAGGTTTCCTTTAAGGGAAAGAATTGGATATCACATTAACTGGCCTCTACTTCATGTTTTTTATACAGAACAATTCTTAATGCCGTTAATTTTAGAACAGAAAGAATGCTGTATTCTATTTAAAATGTTAAAGCCAATATTAAAGACAGGTATTGTTCACATTTATTTTCTTCAGCTAAAGCATTTTCCTTTCAGACAAGCAATCTTGATTTAATAACCAGGAAACATAACCAGTAGTTAATTGTGCCCCTGCAGTATTGTGGTGTTGTTATCCTACGTCTGTGTAGGTTTCCTCAGTTCGCGCCCAGACATAGCTGTAGGTTTTGGGGGGATGCAGGCAACACGTTCTCCTAAATATTTGGAATATGTGCATTTATCCCCCACAATAAAAACATTAAAGTAGCAGAGGTTTTTTATTTCGACAACATTACAGGCATTTACATGAACTGATGCAGAAAATGCACAAATTGGTGCACAAAAATTCAACAGAATTCAGGAAATTGTGTGTTTGATGCTCAAAATTTTGGGGTGGAGGACCCCCAGACCCTTCGTTTCATATCTGTACCCCTGCCCAACAATGTCGACATGAAACGTACGCACATGATCCCAGGAAAGGAAGTTAAAGAAGAACTTACCAGGTTGAAAGGGAGCACCTCACTGCCCTCTCTGGTCAACAGTTTCCAGTCTGTTGCTCTCAGCAGTGATGTCACACTGCACTAAGCAAGCGGTAACCTTCGTAACTGAGAAATGAAGCCAACACAGAAGAGCCAAAAACTGCAGTTCTTTGAATCGCCATTTGAAGCCAGCTCCAAAAGCCAGTTCAATCCCCATAGACCCCCATGCTAAATTATATAAACATGTTGGTACAAAAAACAGCATTGATCTCTAAAACTAACTTCCCGCTTCATGACAGCTGTACAGGGGGTGCATTTTTATAATTCATCTACATTTTATTAAGGCTTAATGTTACACATAATTAGCAATAAGGGCGGGCTGCTTTGAGTGACAGGCTGTCTGCCTATAGTGGCCTCAGCCTCTCAGTCAGATCCACCCTTGTTTCTCCACAGCTCCACCCTCTTGGCCGAATATGGTCACTTCTGACTCCAAAAATACAAGATGGCGATGGCTGAAATGCCGAACTGGAGGCTTTTAAACGGGAGTCCACAAACCAATGGTTGACATTACGGTTGTAACGTCCATTATTTTTACAGTCTGAGGTGATGAGACACCCTGAGGTAAACTTTTACATGTAGCAAGATGAGGAGTTAAAACCACTGGAGGGCAGCAGAAACATGATATTCATATTGTGAGTGTGACTGTTAATGTGTTACCCTCTGCCCAGGGAATTTCCTGTTACAATGAAGAAGCATAAAACGCCTCTGTCCATTAAATAACATCTAGGTGGGCTGGTTAGTAACACCACTTATTTTCAGGTTATTCAAGTCCTAATAAATCTTCATGTAATCTGAAAATCTGCGAGAAACAAACACTTGAAATCTGATTTTCATTTCTGTCCCCTGTAATGAGACCCCTGTGGCTCAAAGCCTGGACGAGCGACCTTTTTTCCCTGACAGAAAGTCGCAAATGAAAGTGACAGCACGTTAGCAAGAGGACTAAGAAAACAAATCAGACAACCATCATAGAAAGAATGTCTCACTGCGCTGAAAGAGGCCGCTCATTCTGAAAAAGGGGCAAATAGTAACAAGTAACACACTCTCACACACATACACACAAACACACAGATGGAGATGTGGCCGGGCGTCGGGCCAGATGCTCCGAGAGAAGGAAACTCACATTCTTGTGATGGGGAGTCATCAAGTATCAAGTTCCATAGACTCTGGCAGAGGCTGGAGAGCCCCCTCACCACCCACCACCCCATCACACACACACACGCACACACAGAGAGAGAAACAAACACATACATAGCCCTGTACTTTTTGTGTGTGCATGAGGGCAAGCTGGCTGCATGAAAACACTGAATTGCTGCCTTTTCTAATCTCGTCAGATCTGTTTCTGTAGAAATAAGGGCAGGAGTGTCTGATCCTGCGTGCAGCTTGGTCTTATTAGTTTGAATTTGTGCGAGTTTGTGTATCATCTATGAGAAAACCTCCTCAGTCTGTAGTGAAGAGGCTCTGTAGGTTTGATCCAGCGTGAGGTCGACAGGCCAAGTGATCATGGAGGAGAGGACAGACCTGTGCCAACCTGTTCTGACTTCTCCCCTCTGGGAGGCGCTGGAACACTGAACACCAACACAACCAGACACAAGAACAGTTTCTTTTCGCAGGCCGCCGCTCTGATTATCAGTTAAATCAGTGTGTCAGTAACCCTGTCACACCAAAAACCCACTGCTCCCATTATAGTTTATAATTTTATTGTACATATCATCTGTCACTGTCTTACCTTTATTTTTCCAGCCTTTTCCTCATTCCTGGCTGTGATGTCTATTTTTGTGTTCATACACTGAAAGAAATGTACTTACACTTTGTATATGTAAACATACTTGGCGAATAAAGGTGATTCTGATAAGACACAGTTGTGTAATTTCTTATCTCTCCACTAGATGTCACTGTCAACCTACTCTTCTTTATCCCTTTGCTGTTCAAGAGGCTGTTTCATGTTAACAGGTCAGTGCTCTGGTTTTTCAAAACCTCTGTGCACAGTTACATAACTCCAGTCATGTTAGTCCAATGACTGTTACATAACTAACATGTAAAGCTACTTTAACCATACCATTATGTCACAGAAGCTTGGCATGCCGTAAATAAATAAATACAGTCTAACCTGTTAGGTTTCAAGTTGCAAGTTCCTTTTTGTCATATGCAATCACAGAGGAACAGCTGTTGGCAATGAAAGCCTGAGACCTCAGGTTCCCTCCAGTATTACATATGTATAAAAAGAAAATCATGCAAGTGAAAAACGGGACTCTAAACATGAGATAGTGCAGAAGTTCAGACACTGGAATAAAATATAGTATATATTTATAATATATTAAACAAAATAATGGTAATGCTCTATGAAACAGCATGATTTAAAGTGTAGTTTCCCAACATTTACCATAATTCCTCTTAACTTACATATAAAATATCAGTTCCTTCTGGTAATTAAATGCAGATACAGCAGAACAAGGCCGACATAAAAAGCAAGAGCAATAAGGCTAGGGTGGTGTTTAACATGCTCAGGAAGATCTGGAGTTCAAAACAGTAGGTGTTGCTGTATCGATCACAAAACACACAACTAACAGGCTGCAAACATTCATGAACACCTGCCTCAGGAAAATACATTTTAAGCAATGCAGACCTGTGGAAAAGAACGAACCAGGTTCCCGCTGACTGACAAATTCTAAGGAGAGAGTGGAGTTGGATTGGACACACCCTCAGAAAAACTGCCACAAACATCACCCAACAAGCCCTGAAATAGAAACCACAAGGAGCTAGGAAAAAAGGTCGACCCAAGAACAGCTGGAGAAGAGGTGTTCAGACCAAAATTTCTAGGAGTGGGCTCAGTTGGGGAGATCTAGTGAAATGGAGGACATCTGTCAGTGGTCTATCCTCCCCAGAGGAGCAAAGGGCTTAAGCCAAGAAGTCACAGCAGAACAAGAGAGTAACAATTGTTAATGTTAAAGGAAAAGAGAAATCACTTACTGCAAGTATTTTAGTAAATACTGGGTTTATAAGGGATGTTTTAGAGGAAAGGAGAAAGAATATAAGTGCTCTCATATTAAGAGTCGGGATGGAGAATGTGGTGGTGTCTATCAGCTCAGCCTGGTGTCTGCGTGTCAGGAAGTTTGGGATCCAATCCCAGAGTGTGGTGTTAAATCCAAGGTCTCTGAGCTTGATGACATGCTTGGAGGGCACAATATTTCAATTTGCCTGTATGCAAATTGAAGTGAGTTCAGCTAGGGTGGAAGGAGGTGATGAAGGACTTGACTAACTGCTCAAAGCGCTTCATGATGGTGGAGGTAAGTGCTACTGGGCTGTAGTTGGTAGACCATCTTTTTGAAAAAGTCTTTGTAGACATCTGCCAGTTGATCTGCACACACCTTAAGAGCTCAATCAGGGATGCAATCAGGTCCAGGCACCTTGCGTGGGATTTAATCTTTCTGAAGGATATGCACACATCTGCCCTAGATATTATCAGTGAGCAGGGGTCCCGGGCCTTTTGTTCTTCCTCAGCTGGGAGGTTGTTCTCAGAGTGTGCATAGACAGAGTTCATCTGGGACAGATGCAGACATTACCTCAGTGGTGCTGCTTTTCCTTTTGTAGTCTGTGATAGCTCTCAGTCCAGACCACATGTTTCTGGTACTGGAGCCCTGGTAGTTTCATGTTGTTTCTGTATTGACTCTTAACACTGCTAACAAAGGGCATACCTGGTAACGTATTTGTAAGCATGGACCTCATTTATGGGCTACTGTAGAAACATGTTGCACCGGCATGTTTCTACAGTCCTGAGCTGAGGGTTAGGGATGGGGTTAGGGTTAGAGTTAACCCCTTGCTGACCCTGAGCTGAGAGAACTGCGAGAGAGTGAAGCAGAGGCCGTTTACACGTTGCCGGCTATTTTCATAAACGGACATTTCACCGTCTCCGTTTTCAAAAAATTCTTCGTTTACACTTACCCGTGCATATATACACAAGAGCATGCCAAACCTGTAGGTGGCAGTGTAACGAGAAGCTCAAGCCTTCCATGTATCCATTGTCACCATAGCAACATAG